>NW_026946844.1:0-196497 GCF_910591565.1 Cydia splendana | reverse complement strand
AAGCTAGCGGGTAGTTGCGTCGTACTGTTTATTGTGTAATCGTCACAGGGGGAGTGACAGATAACCAATAGAATAGACAGGTCATTCCGTTGCCGGGCGTCAGACCGTCAACAACTCCTGAGGATGCCTCGTAGACAGGCGAAACACGTGTCGAGGATTATTCTTTTGGTGGTGGTTTGTTATATTTATTTGCGTATTTATTTTTGCGGTGGGAGGGTGGGAATATTAATTGCATGTAAAAATACGCCAGTAAGTATAACGGGTTAGCACTGATTGACTAGCACGTTATCTTTTCGCGGATTAGCAAAGTAATATTTTCGTTTTAATTAATATGGATTTCCGCAAAGTAACGCCTGATTCTATTCACTATCTATTGAACAACCACTTATTATATCAATAGGGTCAGATTCTGGTATGTCCAAGTTTTCTATTTTATCGGAGGTATTATTGTAAACTTGAGTGAGTTGGCGTGAGTTTACAAACGTGTGCTTAAGTGGATCGTAACAGTTGCAAGGTATTTTAGTTTTAGTGCAAAAACAGCTCAGAATACGATGGTATATGCAGTTTTCATTTGGTAAAGAAAGAACCTGATGGATATTCATCGTCCCTTTTACAGTCTTCTCATTTTATGGCGCATAAAGTTTTTTTATGGCGTCAATATCTTTTTCACTTATGTAAAACGCAGCGATAGTTCGAGAAGATTTTAGCGTTAAATATACATCTCTTGCAGATACTATGTCCTGTCCGTAAGAAACTTTATTATCGAGACACCTTTTTGAAGCCCCTCCAATAGCATCAGCCACTTTCTTTCCGTGACCACTCTCGAAAAATGACCATGTGATATCGACATTGTAAAGCGACGAAAAATAATTTATTAAATAAAAAATATTTTTTTGACGGTACTGGGAGCTAGGTCCGTCCGAAAATAAGTGAATTCTCTTAAGAGCTTGATTAGGAATTAATGTCTTACCTAAGTCTATGACTGGTTTTAAGTGAGCCAATATGGCATGTGGCTGATACACATTGGAGGGCGAAACAGAACAAAATGATTTTTGCCCTCCTTTAAAATAAAATATCCCAGTGTGCAAAGTTACTTGTACTTTTGACGCCCCAAAGTGCATCGACTGTACTTCTTCATTCATTTTGCATTCGTAATTCTGCGAGAAATCACAGTGAATAGTTATTTCACAATCATCCAGATTTTCTGTCGCTGATTTGTAGCAGTCCCATTGATGAGTCATATTGAAGCTATGTATTTTAAATCGCACAATGTCAGATTCAAACACATTGATTAATTCTTGAACTGTTCCGTTTTTGTTGGATTTTACAGTTTTTTTTGTTGTGAATTCTTGCTCCCCAGTATTTTTCTTGTATGCATGGTTTTCATATTCCCACATTTCCCATGTTATATTTCCATCCGGTGCAATTTTGGAAAAGTCATAGTTTAATGTAATATTGCTACAATTATTACATTTTCCATGCATAAAGTCCACTGATTCTACGTTACAAGCCACTTTTTTCAAAAGCGCTTCGGTATTACAAAAATCTATGACTTTATGATGATGAAGAGCATATATTTTAAAACGCATATTTAAGTGCTTGGTGCAAAGACACGTTTTTCGATTGTTTAAATTTGGCGATATTACGTAAAACGGCTTAAAGCGGCAAAACGTTGAAAATGCAGCAACACCACCTTCAGTTGTAAACTTCTCATATAAACGTCGCAAGAGTTATTTAAATATCTTATTTGCTGCTTATTTTTCTTGAGTGTTCTACATTCACGTTTTCCCGCAGTAGCCCTGCTTACATCATCGCGATTGAAAAAATCTATAATGTTTTTCCTGATTCGTGACAAGGTTTTAATTGATTTTGTATTTCTAACTCGAATACCCATTTTATTTGAAATCCATTGTTGTGTCTGATTATTAACAGTCTCTTAATTTTTTGCTATTTTCTTTAAAAGTCTTTTTTCTTTATGGTTTTCACAGGCTTTATAAGTCAATTTTAAGGAAGCTTCTAGAACTTCATTTCTAACTTTCAGTTTTTGCGATTCTAACTAAATTTTTTTCTTCTCTTCTATCATATTTTTTTGGAACTTGTACATTTTTTTTCTTGTCGCTTCGTAGGCTCGTTCCAAATATTTCACACGTGTTTGTGATGCATCCAACTCTGTCTTCAATTTATATTTCAGAAGTTTCGTGATTTTTTTTTCAGGTAGGTTTGTTTCTATCGACGAGGAAGATGATGTCATTGACTTTTCAGGCGACATTGGTATCGGAGCAATCTCAGAAACAGCTTTCGTCGAAGAACTTGATTTATTTTGATTTTGATTACTACCTTTCTTTTTTAATTTCTGTTTTTTTTTTCTTCTTTCCATTTGTTTCGATTTTTTACTTTTTCTGCTTTTGTCATTTCACTTATTTTTTTATATTTATATTTTGCCTTCATTCTCTCTAAATTCTTTTTTTTTGTTCTTCAAATTTTTCCGGCCGTTGTGATTTTAATCGCTCCCTATATCGTCTCATCTTTTCGGCTGCAGTCATTGCTGGAGACATTTTTGTAGCCCTGTGACAATGAAAACTAGCCTTTATAATTTTCCTCTTATTGTTACTCGGCGTTCCTTTTTAACCGACTTCAATTTCATAGAAGGAAGAGGTTCTGTATTCGGTTGTGGCTATTTTTTTTTTCTATGTACGTTCACCGATTCCTCCGACATCTGTAGTCCGATTTGAGTAATTCTTTTTTTGTTTGAATGGAGCTACCTCCGAGTTGGTCCCATTTTAATTTGGTTCTGTTCTGATGATGGGATCCATGAGGAATTGAGGGAACTCCTCAATTTTTAAAGGCACATGCATGGTGTTTTAGGCGTTTTCTTAAGCAACTCGAGCATTTTCTCCCGAAAACCACAAATTTGATGAAGTAGACCTGATAATGATGATTATTTTGATGATAATGATGATGATTTCTTTAAATGTAAGTATGTTCAGCGATTACTCCGGCACCTGTGATCCGATTTGAGTAATTCTTTCTTTGTTTGGAAGAAGTTACCTCCAAGGTGTTTCCGTATTATTTTTGGTTCTGGTCTGATGATGGAATCCATGAGGAATTGAGGGAACTCCTCAATTTTTAAAGGCACGTTTTAAGTGATTTCGGGGTTTTCTAAAGTAACTCGAGCATTTGCTTCCGGAAACCACCAATTTGATGTACTGCATCAAATTGGTGACCTTACCACGAGTTTGACATTGACATATTCGCTAACGTCTTATGCATCTAAATGTAACTTTTCATGCATCTCGCTCACACTAAGGTTAGTACGAGCGAGATGCATAGGAAGTAAGTTACACACATGCTAGCGAATATATCAATGGCAAACTCATGGTAAGCTGGTAAGGCTACTGATCGGGGGTTAGGGTTAGGAGTTAAGGGGTCGGGGATTAAGGGGTCGGGGAATGGCGGTTGAAGGGTTGCTGGTTCAGGATCGAGGCGTTCCTGGATCAGGTGTTGATGTACTGTGAGGTTGAGTGATCGGGGGGCTGAGGGATTGGGTCAGTGGCGGGGCGGGCGGATGGATTTAGTTGACAGGAATTATAATTTCCCAGACGGACTCGAGAAAATTCCTGATTACATATTTACTAAAGTAATAGGTACACGAATTTAGTGTTAAACATGATCTTGTTTTTCATTCATGCATCCCGCTCTTAACAATTAGTTAAAACTAAAAATGGTAAAATATAAACTTTTTACAAAAAAATGAAACCTACTTCAAAAAGGATGAAATAAAATATTATCCTTTTTTATTTTTATGCGTTACCAACTGATATGTTTGAAGTCGGTGCCAAGCCAAGTAGTGACAATACCAGTCAAAAATAATCAGCCTTATGGCTATAAATCCCATTAGAACTGTACTAATAACTATTATAAATGTGTAAAGAATTCTGTCTGCCTCTTTGTCGCCTTCCCATGGCTAAACAACTGAACCGCTTTAGGTGAAATTTGGCAAGAAGGTAAATTCCTTGAATTGTTTTATATTTTGAAATGTAGTCTTCTGGATAAGGGACGGGAAATAACTCAGTCCCAATCCCACACTTGCGTGCTATAGACTGTTCGAGCATTAGTAAGAAATGCTCTTTAAAAAATACGACGGCAAAAAAATGCATTTATATTTACACTAATGTGCCGACAAATATGGTACGAACTGCGCCAAGAATGTTTGATCGTGTGTTCTGACTTTCTGAGGTGTGTTCTTAGGTCCAGTCGACGTCAATGATATGTGTACACTTTTGCACCTTACTCCTTTGTAATAAGGCGAAAAGTGTAAACATATTTTTAACGTCGACTTGTAATATGGCGATTGTCCACTTTTAGTGTTTAGCAGTAACGCTTTGGTTTACTGCGACATAAACGCGTATTGCTTGTGTCAGCGCAACCTAACGTGTATATATAGGCAGGCATTTAGAGAATATACGTTCTTATACTATCACACATAAGGTGTTTCAATACATACTCCCTGCTACTGTTCGAAACAACATAACAAGTTCTCTCCTGTTATTTGATGGCGACCCAGACCAGCGAACCAACGAACTAATACTCAAGAAAGAAGAAAAAATCTACCAAGACTACAACCCAGATAACCAATCACACTTTCAACGCAAGAATCCACGCAGTCAGAACCAACCACCATCACCACCACCAAGAAAAAAGAAGAACCACCCAACATCAAAAAACGGAAACCAAGTTAAGAAGAGAAATCAAGAAGAGCGAAGATCGAAGAGCGTTGTCCAGGGTTTCCCGGCTCGCAAATCAAGAGGTGTCCAGGGTTATCCCGGCCCACCATAATCATCGGAAGCAGAGCCAGCCAGCCATATGAAGCGTCAAGCGAGTGCCACGTGGAGGTGCCAGCTCGCCAGGCCGCGCCAACAGCTGCCAAGAATGCCGGTCGCGAACTCGCACCGGACCGGACGAAGACGAAGCCGAGGACGGCCAGCCACGCAGCAATAGGATGTAAATCCTACGTGTAATTTAGTATTTTATTTAATTTTCTCTAAAAGCCAGCATTTTTTTTTTCCAATTCAGTAGCAGTCATATTTAAATCATTCATAATTATTAAAGGTTGTCGCTAAACTCAATTTCGTTTCGAGCATAAATAATTTTCATAAGAAGTCATAATATAATATAAAAATTAAAAGTGTCGAATAGTGTCCTCAATTATGTATGTTGCAATTTGCAGCGCGTGCCACACGTTGTGCGCACGTCGACAGAAAACTTAACTAGGCCGCGAGACTTTGCCGCGAGTTAGAATATTTTAATAAGCGATGAATGAAATTTGATACATCGCATAACGATTAAGTAATAAACAACTCAATTCAATAAAATTATTTGATTGTTTTTGAGTAATGATTAATACTTTAGCTACGTGTCGGACTGATCACCTGATATACAGCGAAAGTTTGATTTATTACATATTTTTTTTTTGAATTTTGGAAGTTATATAATAGTGTTTATTTTATAAAAACCTTACAGTACGGTACAATTTTGAGAAGTTTTAAGGAGTTTAATAGGCACATTCGTACAATGTGACCTTATAGCTAGAGCACTAGTCCTTCGTACTTGATCATAGTGTGATATACAGTATCCTCCGTGAAAGTTGTAGGAGACTTTTAAGTCTTAATGTATTTGTGTCTCTAGGTACAGGCAGAGCCGTACAGTCTGGCCTGATATGCCGCTATTATTGTGTTTTAGGGTGACCATGCCCTCGGGTAGCCAATCCCGCGTGTAGTTATGAAGTTCGGGTACGCACGGGAGCGTAGCCCATGATGTATTGATTATAGGGTGACCATGCCCTGGGTAACCATTCCCATTAATTATGTTAGGAGCTTAGGACTCCGTCTTAATACGGCATTAGTTATTTTTATTACGAGATTTATAGGGTACCGTAACTATAAACAGTGAGAGTGAATATTTTAAAGTTGAATACCAAATGTTTTTAAATGTTTTAAAGTTGAATAGTAAATGTTTTAAAGATGAAGAGTAGGTAAATGTTTTTAAAGAACGAGATTTATATTTTATGAGAAAAGGAAGTAAATTAATATTTTAACGTTTGAGAGATGATAACATTTTAAGTGAAGATAATATTTTCTTATTAAAAGATAACGATATTTTTTTTTATAAGGACTACGACATTAGTACGACACATAAAGTCAAGCTAAATAAAGATTGTTTGCATTATACCTATATAATTTATTAACATTTTTTTTATTGATTTCAGAAAAAATTGTAAACAAGTAACATGCGTTTAAATTTTTTCTTCTGCCACCCCGGCGGTGAGAGGAACTTTCGGGGGAGGTGTAATATGGCGATTGTCCACTTTTAGTGTTTAGCAGTAACGCTTTGGTTTACTGCGACATAAACGCGTATTGCTTGTGTCAGCGCAACCTAACGTGTATATATAGGCAGGCATTTAGAGAATATACGTTCTTATACTATCACACATAAGGTGTTTCAATACATACTCCCTGCTACTGTTCGAAACAACATAACAAGTTCTCTCCTGTTATTTGAGACTGTACCTACAGAAAGTACGTTCATTGTCGTCGTGTAAGGCAATCCAACGTAGGTAAATCCTTATCGAATCGCACCAAAGTCATGGTATGCTTCAAAATTTGGCTTGGCACCGACTTCAAACATATCAGTTGGTAACGCATAGACATAAAAAAGGATAATATTTTATTTCATCCTTTTTGAAGTCGGTTTCATTTTTTTTGTAAAAAGTTTTATATGTTACCACGCGAAAGTAACACAATAGGAAGTAACACAACACGTGGTCAATGATTTTAAAAATATATTCTGAGCTTGTTTTTATCCATTGAATCTATGACTATGCACAGCACTGTATGTAACAATATTAACTACATTACAGACTAACAGAATATAAGTAAATGATTAAACTTACCTCGTAAAATCGATAACAAAATAGGAAACTGTACTAGACACAGGAACCAGCCACGTGCTCTTTTTAAAAATGCTAGTAGTGTATTTATAGGGGTTCTGGCGCACTTTAGGTAAATATCTTTTTGGGGCCATTTCTGGGCTTGTTTTGTATCGGTACATGTTCTGTATCACATGTGATGTACCTCTACTCATGGGCAATTGAAACAGCTCACTTTGAATATACGTTTCCATACAAGATTGTTCGTTTATTAAGGTAAATGTAAGACGACTACCCTAATTATAGGTATTTACTCATATGTGTTGTAGGTATGTATTTCTGAGGTTGTTTTTTATCAGCACATGTTCCGTTATCATGTGCGGTGAGCCTGTACTCGCGAACAATTAAAACAATTCACTTTGAATGCTTATTTCCATATCAGATGGTTCGTTTTTGTTGCGTTCAAGTGAACCTTTGTTTTAATAAAATATAGCGTGGGAGAATCATTTGACTATTCTGTTATCAGTTACATTGTTGCTGTTTGATGTATGAAATGGTAGACTCGGTAATGTTATTTGCAAATCCATCAATACGCATCTAAATTGTTTATTACATCTACTGCATTATAGTTAAAATGTGGGCGTATCCGGTAGATCAAGGTCTATGAGTGTTATCGAATATGCATTTATGCAAGTTGATCTAGGTTTTAATAAAATAACTAAAGCTCAGTATGAATTAGGAGCTCTGAGGAGACGCAATAGTTCAATACAATACGGATTACATAATGTTCATTTCCAATTTTTTACATCTAAGTGTTATGCTGCAATTACATGCAGTATATGATAATCACGTTAGAAATGTTACTTTATCACCGTACAAGGAAGATTTTTACTTCCCATCATGTGCTGCGGGCGCGTGGAATATCCAAAGGGCTATTATTGTGTTCGATGAAAGTACATCTTCCAACACGGCTTCGTTTGAATGGTATGTAAAGTTTTTTATGGGAGAAAGGGGTACAACAATGACATCAAAAACCGCATCGAAAATTGTGCGACATAATCAAATTGTAGACCTACCAGTATGCAATGATGGTAATATGATAATATTTAAAATGGAGGTCATAAAAGAGCCGATAGAGAAGACTTCATCTTCTATTGTACATGGGAGACGAGTAAGACGTGAAACTAGCGTCAAACAATCATGGACGGAAAATGAATATTATCAGGTCATTCAAGATGGAGATGGAATAGAGATGACTGTTCGAGTAATGAAAAAGAGACAGGGTTCAAGCACTCTTTTAAGTGTTACTACGCCTAAACCAATGACTGCTACCACTACTGTCGCCACCACCAATACAACCCCGACAAGACATAAGTCATCACCTGCAACATCCACAACAACAACAACAACAACAACGGTCAAAACAAGCACTCTGAAGCCTATGGTATTGAGTGAAGACTGTCAGCAGTATGAGTATATGTTAGAGCATATGCGGCGGTGGGCTGATGAAGAAATGTCTATTATAACATCAGATCCCAATGCAGATCTCTACTGTAAAGATCGTCTACCATCTAAACCTGTACGGAGAGAATAATGAAATTCGCGTCAAGGTACGTTTATTATTATTTTTTTCTATTTCATCGGATTGAATATTTTTAGGATTTCTCTCGTTTTCACTTAAAATCTTGCGCATTGCCTTTGTAACATCTTCAGCGCTCTTGGATTTAAGCGGTTGCAACCAAGCATATTTCGAGAAGGTATCAATACACACTAAAATGTATTTGTAGTTATTATTAGCTTTCGAGTACTTTTGCATATCAATCAAGTCAATCTGCCATGTGTCATCGAAACCTCTTTGAATGAAACGGCGACGTGGAAATGTTTTTCTCGCATACTTATGTATCTCATTAACTACCTGAGCTTTACTCATCCTTGTTGTTGTTGTTGTTTCTTATGTGTGTAGGTGTAATATGTTTTATTGGTATGGTTGATGATGATGATTGGAGTGGCAGGGACAAACCTCGATAGCACGTAGACCGCCGACTCCAATTTTGAGTTCGTATTTCGGCACAAACAAGACACTTCGATGAGTTCACAAGCACAGGATTACACGTGACGTCACTGATCTTCTTTAAAGTACTTTCTACTTGATTTTGAGTTTATTTAGAGGAATGCAAACTTTTTGGACGCGCCCGCGATGAGATTTTATTTTGCACTGGCGGTTGGAGGTGAGGGGAGCGGGGGGGTTAGGAAAGGATGTTGCCAGGTATGAAATATATAAAAGGTGCGTTCGAGGGGTGTGTATGATAAATTAAGAATAAGCTTATAATTAATTATAAAAATGTATGAAATAATCACAATGGCGTAGCCAACTTCGGGGCGCCTAGAGGTTTCCTCTACATTGCGTTAAGAGTAAATGAATGTTAATATAGAAACTAATACTAAGTTTTTTTTTTTAATACTAAATTTAATACTATGTTAAATTTAATTATTGCGTAGGTAACGGGCAGAGCCGAGTTACAGGACGGACATAAGTTCCTGACGAAGTAGTTACTTTAGCGACGCGAATTACATTATCTTTTCCTGGGAAAACCTCTGAGACAACGGCGAGAGGCCAGAACATAGGATGAGCATTATCATCTTTAATGACAACAACTGTTCCCACACTCACAGGTTTGGAAGGTGAATTCCATTTATCGCGTTGTTGAAGGGAAGTGAGATATTCCATGCTGAAACGGTTCCAATAACTCTGAACAATTCTATTTAGAAGCTGATAGCGAGTTAACATGTGATTTGGAATATTAATATCAACTTTTTCCGCGGGTAAAAATTTAAGTGGAGTGATATTTAAGAAATTACTTGGAGATAACGCGGTCGGATCAGAAGGATCCGATTATAGGACGCAAATCGGACGACTGTTTAGTAGCCCTTCAATTTGGACCAAAACTGAATTAAATTCTTCATAGGTTAAAATTTGATTACCTATAACTTTATATAAGTGAGTTTTGACTGACTTGACATTAGTTTCGCTCAAACCGTTAAAGTTCGGACCATAAGGTGGACTGTGTTGAAATTGAATTTTATGTTGAGCAAGATAACTGCTCAAATAGTTATTATAATCAGTGGACTGTATAAGTGGATAAATTTCGTTTAATTTATTTTTCGCACCAATGAAATTTGTACCTCCGTCACTATATAAAATTGAAACAGGACCTCTGCGTGAAATGAAACATTTAAAAGCGGCAAGAAATAAGTCCGTGCTCAGATCGGAGACCAATTCCAAATGGATGGCTTTGGTTGTTAAACAAACAAACAGACAGATATAAGCCTTGTGGCTTTTAACTCCGCGACGGCGTATATGAGTGGGTTCCGTCTATTTGGCATAACTTCCGTGACCCGAAACGCATCTGGCATAACCTATTTGGCAGAAATGTTTTTCGACGAATGTTAAATTTGCAGAAAGCTTCCGTTTGTATAATATGCAATAGGCCGAATGTTTGCAAGTCCGAATCTTAAATAGACTACTATTATTTTGGCCGACTTTTGACACGAATAATTTTATTTAGCGTTTGTTTAAATGTCCGAAATGTGATTTGCATAATCTGTTTAGCATAATAGGATTTAGGCGAATATTTACATCGCAGAAAACGTATTTCGATTATTTCTATTTGGTATAACTTGTATGATCTAAAACGCATCTGTCATGAGCTAGATTTGGCAGAATGTTTTTCGACGAATGTTAAAATTAAAGAAAGCGTCAGATTGTATAATCCAAGACTAATTTATATTTAACAATGCACAAAGCACCTAAATATGTGGCTGACTGACTCATTAACGCAGAGCCGTAACAAAAAGCTCTGCCTACATTTATAATTCGTAAAAAAAACATGTTATTGTATTTTTGAAACTTTGGGTGGGAACATATTATTGGCATTTTGGATGTATACATATTTTTAGCTCACAAAAAAATCCGAATCCGAGCACCCCACTATCCACGTGGTCTTGTCTGTCCTACCTCTAGAGTGTATGTAAAAAGCCGGAGACGCGGAGGGGAAGCAGCCCTCGCCCGCCGTAGCAAAGCGCAGAGCACATAGCATTAGCGCCTGCGCTTTGCTATGCAAGGGCGAAGGGGCTGCTGCCGTAGCACCGGAGCAGATGCGGAGCCCAACAAAAAAAAAGTGAGTTAGGTTAGGTTATAACTGCGACCCCACGGAAACAAACTGTTGCCAGAAAAGTGGGTAAGGTTAGGTTAGAACTGCGACCCCACAAAAACAAACTGTTGCTAGAAAAGTGGGTTAGGTTAGGTGAGAACTACGACCCCACGAAAACAAACTGTTGCCAGAAAAGTGGTTTAGGTTAGGTTAGAACTGCGACCCCACGAAAACAAACTGTTGCTAGAAAAGTGGGTTAGGTTAGGTTAGAACTGCGACCCCACGAAAACAAACTGTTGCCTGAAAAGTGGGTTAGGTTAGGTTAGAACTGCGACCCCACAAAAACAAGCTGTTGCCAGAAAAGTGGGTTAGGTTAGGTGAGAACTGCGACCCCACGAAAACAAACTGTTGCCAGAAAAGTAGGTTAGGTTAGGTTAGAACTGCGACCCCACGAAAACAAACTGTTGCTAGAAAAGTGGGTTAGGTTAGGTTAGAACTGCGACCCCACGAAAACAAACTGTTGCCAGAAAAGTGGGTTAGGTTAGGTTAGAACTGCGACCCCACGAAAACAAACTGTTGTCAGAAAAGTGGGTTAGGTTAGGTTAGAACTGCGACCCCACGAAAACAAACTGTTGCTAGAAAAGTGGGTTAGGTTAGGTTAGAACTGCGACCCCACGAAAATAAACTGTTGCCAAAAAATTGGGTTCGGTTAGGTTAGAACTGCGACCCCACGAAAACAAACTGTTGTCAGAAAAGTGGGTTAGGTTAGAACTGCGACCCCACGAAAATAAACTGTTGCCAAAAAATTGGGTTCGGTTAGGTTAGAACTGCGGCCCCACGAAAACAAACTGTTGCCAGAAAAGTGGGTTAGGTTAGGTTAGAACTGCGACCCCACGAAAACAAACTGTTGCCAGAAAAGTGGGTTAGGTTAGGTTAGAACTGCGACCCCCAAGAAAACGACTGTTTCCAGAAAAGTGGGTTAGGTTAGGTTAGAACTGCGACCCCACGAAAACAAACTGTTGCCAGAAAAGTGAGTTAGGTTAGGTTAGAACTGCGACCACATGAAAACAAACTGTTGTTATTCGGCGAAATTAAATTATGAGAAATAATAGCTGCGAATTGCGAAACATTCGGCGAATTAATTTTCGCCAAAAAATATTGGGCCTACAACATACCCTACCCAAACAGACCCTATTAAATTGATATATTTCAATCGGTGAGTTAGTGTCAAATCTGAATAAAATTCTTTGGAATGAGTGATGATCAGGAGAAAGTTTCACTTGAAAATACATTTTCTCGATATCTGCGGATATTGCGATTGAAAACATGCGGAGATTTAACAGCAATTCGAAAATATTATTCTGTAGGACTGGGCCTACATATAGTAAATCATTAAGGGATTTTCCTGAGGTGGTTTTACAACCAGCGTTCAGTACGATACGCGTCTTTGAAGTTTCTTTGTCTGGACGATAAACGGCTCTATGCGGTATGTAATAAGAATCAGTGGTTTGAAAATCATTTGGGACCTTTGTTAAATAACCTTGATCTATGTAAGTTTGAATAGTTGCGTTATAATCTGACCGTAATCCAGTTGAGTCGAGTTTCTTTTCTAAATTTAATAAGCGGTGCTTCGCTGCGGAATAAGAGGATCCTAATTCAGTAGGCGAGTGTTTGAAAGGAAGAGCAACGGTGTAGGTACCGTCGTCATCGCGCGTGTAAGTTGACTGAAATTGTTTTTCACATGCTTCGTCATCTGGACTAAAATGGGTTTTTTCTGGGACATTTTCAATTTCCCAAAAGCGTTGTGTGATGAATCAAAGTCCTTCGTACAATCAATTGCCTTTATTTTACTCTAAGTTCCTACTTCAACACTTTCGACATTCTTAACTTAACAAGCAGTAAGCCTTCCTACTCAATGTTACCGGTTCAAGCGCCAAAGCGAGAATGCCCCTTCCATCTCATGGTAAGTTACATTTATACTTTTTCATCATTTGAATTGGCGGGTAGGAGAGTAGGGTCATTTTCGCGACTACCGACATATTAATTAACAAATATTCGGGTAAACACAAATCACATTTCTAATCACTACCCACTGAATGCCATAAGTTTAACATAACGCACACAAAATAATTATAATTTATTCTTGAAATCTTATGAAATATCACACTCGGCCATCCGACTGCGTGCTACCTCCGGTGCACGATCAACAATAATATCACACTCGGCCGTGTTGCCCGATGCCTTTTCAATCCTATTATAGTTAGACTAGTCTGTTTATACAATACCAATACTCTTCATTGTACACCAGAATACAATAAAATAATACAAAGAATTACAGCAACTCTAGTAGAGGTAAACTTCAAATTATTTAATTTACTCATGGTATCCGGTATTGCAGATGTAAACGGTATTCATTCTTCAGACTAGTATTACTATTACATAAAAAGGGATACCTATTTAAATACCTACTTATACTACTGATCATGTTAACGTTCACGAAATACATCGTCCACACTGTCAACCCCATACGATTAGTTATTTTAGCTTATTACACGCAGGATTACAGACATTATTATCGGCACGTACTTATAGAATAAGCCCAAATTTCATTGCATTGATTTTAGTACTGTAACATACTTATAACAAACATGGCACGAGCAATACAATTTAGCCTGATATATCAGAATAAGAAGAAAGAGACAACTACCACAGTATGAGCCATAATAACTGACATCAATAATCAAATTTTTAGTCCTTTTATGGTAAATGTAAGAACTGTTTATGGGTATAATGTTTTGGGGAAGCTACGTAATTACATTAATGGCTTAATCAGGTTTGTAATTAACAGTTGCAATTATCTAATATTTTCTCTCTGAAATCAAACATTTTTTTTTCAAATTACAATACTAGTTACATGCTTGATGACGTCCTCTACTGTAGGTCCTTCTTGAGCGTCGCCTTGACTCCCGCGGTCCTTCTTCGTGCGGGTCATCTGAGAGAGGCCCTCGTCGTCAGCGCCTGCTGTGGTGACGACATCTGTATTCAGGCTGTTCTCACGCTCGGCTGTCGCAGTCCACAGCGTCCTCTGTGGTAGATTCACCGTCGCTAACCTCCAGCGTCTACCGCGACTCTGCATCAGTCTTGCTCGTGACGGCAGTCTAGGTGATCTCGGGGTGTCAATATTGGAATCCATTTTACCCTGTAATTAAATTTCAGTGCGCTGCATGATTGGTTGTTAAACTTTCTTCTCACCCTACACTTATTTAAACTCATAATAAACTCTTTAAACTGAAAATAAACTCTTTAAACTCAAAATAAACTCTTTAAACCCAAAATAAACTCTTTAACTCTTTAAACTCAAGATAAACTCTTTAAATTTTTAAACTCTTTAAGATCTCTGGCAGCACACTACATGGCCGCACTCATAAACAGCACACCTACATGGCTGTAGACTCTAGCAGCGCACTACATGGCCACATTCATAAACAGCTCTAGACTATTCAGACAATTCGTACTATATACTCGTATTAAACTCAAACTCATATTAAGCTCAAACTCAAAATCGTATTAAGCTCAAACTCAAAATCGTATTAAGCTCAAACTCAAAATCGTATTAAGCTCAAACTCAAAACCGTATTAAGCTCAAACTCAAAACCGTATGAAGCTCAAACTCAAAATCTTATTAAGCTCAAACTCAAAATCGTATTAAGCTCAAACTCAAAATCGTATTAAGCTCAAACTCAAAATCGTATTAAGCTCAAACTCAAAATCGTATTAAGCTCAAACTCACAATCGTATTAAGCTCAACCTCACAATCGTATTAAGCTCAACCTCACAATCGTATTAAGCTCAACCTCAAAATCGTATTAAGCTCAACCTCAAAATCGTATTAAGCTCAACCTCAAAATCGTATTAAGCTCAAACTCAAAATCGTATTAAACTCAAAATCGTATTAAACTCAAAATCGTATTAGACTCAAAATCGTATTAGACTCAAAATCGTATTAGACTCAAAATCGTATTAGACTCAAAATCGTATTAGACTCAAAATCGTATTAGACTCAAAATCGTATTAGACTCAAAATCGTATTAGACTCAAAATCGTATTAGACTCAAAGTCGTATTAGACTCAAAGTCGTATTAGACTCAAAGTCGTATTAGACTCAAAGTCGTATTAGACTCAAAGTCGTATTAGACTCAAAGTCGTATTAGACTCAAAGTCGTATTAGACTCAAAATCGTATCAGACTCAAAATCGTATCAGACTCAAAATCGTATTAGACTCAAACTCGTATTAAATTCTCTGGTAGCACACTACATGGCTACACTCACAAACAGCACATCTACATGGCTGTAGACTCTAGCAGCACACTACATGGCCGCACTCATAAACAGCACATCTACATGGCTGTAAACATTAGACCCGGTTATATGATACCACCTACATGATATCTAGAACCCTAAGAGTCTGACTATTAGTACACCACATACATGGTGACTAACTACATGCTAACTACACCTTTACCCACCTACATATATAACTAAACATTAGACCCGGTTATATGATACCACCTACATGATATCTAGAACCATTAATGTCGGACTATAGTACACCACATACATGGTGACTAACTACACTTTTACCTACATACATAGGTAACTAAACATTAGACCCGGTTATATGATACCACCTACATGATATCTAGAACCATTAATGTCTGACTATAGTACACCACATACATGGTGACTAACTACATGCTAACTACACTTTTACCTACATACATAGGTAAATAAACATTAGACCCGGTTATATGATACCACCTACATGATATCTAGAACCATTATAGTCTGACTATAGTACACCTACATGGTGACATTGGTGACTAACTACATGCTAACTATACTTTTACCCACCTACATAGGTAACTAAACATTAGACCCGGTTATATTACCTACATGGTACACATACATAATAGCCAAATCAATATTGGAAGTTTAATTGTTGTTACCAAACCACGTAATTGTCGTTACACGGCACTTAAGGTACATAGTAATCACTTAAGACACTCTTCATTCATTTCAAAACTAACCAGAGGCGGTTATCAAGCATGACTTGCTATTGGATCATTTAGCTCATACTAAATATACCTACTATTTAATAGATTAGGTTCAGTATTCGAAACTCAAATATAGGATGCACATGTATGTAAACACTTTCATTTAACGACAGTACGTATTTCAACTAGATCTGCATAACAACCGAGAACTTCTGCATGTCTCTTCACAATATGGGCATATTAAAATTTAAAACCACTAAAATTTAAAATCAGTTAAATAAAATTGTTCCTTTAACGACAATAAACGTACTTGCCTTTAATGGTACACGTACAGTACTTGTTTGTTCTGTAATTGCTAACGGATTCATTAAATACTTATCCAAATCGTATCCATTGTATTCAACTTCGCTAAACATTGATACTACAAAAAAATAAAAATAACATCTTATGTACAGTGCAGTAGTAACTGCACTGTACATAATCGTAATATGACTCTTGTAAAAAGTTACCCGCAGAGTTATAAATTACGTAACAAGTCTACTTCGTTACTTCAACTTGACTATGATCGCGTATCTGCATATTATTAATCAGGTTTTGAGATTATAAGCATTACACAACTTAAAACTTACTACCATAACGTCAGAGTAAGTATATAAAATATGTATGTATATAAAATATGTATATGTAGATATACTAGGTACTCACACGTTCTGGTCCTTTTATGGGCGCCGTGTTACCACTTCTGACTTGTGATGAATCAAAGTCCTTCGTACAATCAATTGCCTTTATTTTACTCTAAGTTCCTACTTCAACACTTTCGACATTCTTAACTTAACAAGCAGTAAGCCTTCCTACTCAATGTTACCGGTTCAAGCGCCAAAGCGAGAATGCCCCTTCCATCTCATGGTAAGTTACATTTATACTTTTTCATCATTTGAATTGGCGGGTAGGAGAGTAGGGTCATTTTCGCGACTACCGACATATTAATTAACAAATATTCGGGTAAACACAAATCACATTTCTAATCACTACCCACTGAATGCCATAAGTTTAACATAACGCACACAAAATAATTATAATTTATTCTTGAAATCTTATGAAATATCACAGTTGCGTTAACTGATCGAGACAGAAGTCTTCAGTTTGGCAAAAGAAAGTCTTCTCCAAATTATGAGCGTTTAATGAGCGAGTTTCATTTTCGAGCGAATTAGGAAAACATTGCGCCCTTCCTCCGGCGATGTATCCGAGCGTAGTTTCGATACCTACAACCGAGGAGGTCGGCGAGGTCACTTTACCTGGTCCGAGTAACGTGGGGAACAATTCATTACCTATCAGACAATCTATTTCACCCGGTAAGTAATATTCGTCATCGGCCATCGGCAAACCTTGAAGGTGATCTAATTGCGTGGTTTCTAGCTCGGCGCTAGGTAAAATGTCCGTAATCTCATCCATAACGCGGCAGCAAACGGTATAGGAACAGCGTGAGTCGAATCGAGAGTGTATTGTAAGTTGCGTTATTCCAAACGTGCGGTCTTTAATTTTTCCTATGCCATTAATAATAGCGGGTGCGGGAATAATTTTTAAATTTAAGCGTTCACAACAAGCCTTCGTTATGAAATTAGTAGCCGCCCCAGAATCCAAAAATACGCGTAGGCGATGCGTTTCATTGTTATTATAAACGTTAACAGACGCGGTCGGGCATAGAACTAACGTGTCACTGTTTAAATTTCGAGCAGGAATGGTAACTGATAATGCGATGTTGTCGTTATTCACCTGGGCGGTTGTCTGGCCGCCGTGCGTGCGAGCGGCACTCGTCGTAGGCGAGCGCGGCTGACGCGGCGGGTGAGACAGAGACGGAATATTCGAGGAGCTAGTGCTTGGGAGCGGCGCTGTGGAAGCGCGCGCGCCAGCTGAGTTGTTGTTATTATTATCATTTGCTGAATCAGCTGATCGCGGGGAATGCGTTGTATTCAAATGGGTTTCGTAGTGTAATAAAGAATGATGTTTCTTATTGCAAATCGAACACCGGTTTGTTGATTTACATGTATTAATATGATGAAAACCTAAACAGTTTATGCAAAATGTGTGTTGACGAACTATGTCGTTGCGCGTTTGAGTATTTTGTTTTAGGAAATATTCGCATTTGAATAGAGGGTGAGAGAGTTGAGAATTGCACACTTTGCATGATCGCGGTTGAGTGACACTGTCAGAGCTATTAGACTTGCTGGAAGTCTGAGGTTGCGGAACGGTTACTTGAGTACAGAATGTTTTTATTTTATTAATTTGCGGTGCGGTTTTGTTAGTGATCTGAGCGCGAGTATTATTATTATAAGTTTGAGTTTGAGAGCGAGATGGCGTGTGGAGTACTTGGAGTTTACTTTGTTCAGTTAGAAATTTCTTTAAATCACAAAATTTAGGAATTTCTATGTGTCTATGAGCCTGTTCGAACAGGTCGATCATAGTTTTGTCCAATTTGCTTAGGGCAATATGAGTTATCATAAAATCTGATAAGTTATCAATTTTCAAGCGCTGCAATGCTGCTTCAGCGGAACAAAAGTTGTCAAGTATATTATCGACTGACTGTCCAGTCTTTTGTTGTAACATCTGGTCTAGATAGACAGAAGCCTGTACCCTAGTATCTTGGTACTTTGCTAGAAGAGCTTGCCATATGATGTCATAGTTTTCAGAGGTAGCGGTTATTCCGGAACAAACATTAAGTGCTTTGCCGGAGAGACATCCTATTAGGTACTGGACCTTTTCAGCATTGGTTAAGCGAGTATTAGTGTGTATGACACTGCGGAAATTTTCATAGAATACTGGCCACTTAGTAGGAGTACCATCAAAACCTATGAGTTGAAGCGGGGGCAACTTAGTGTTAAAGTTATTATTTTTCTTTTGGTCCTCAAGCTCTTGCCTCAGTGTAGTTTCCTTTTGTTTAATGTAACAATATAACTCGTCAAATGTATTTAAAATACTATAACTCGGCTGAGCCTCAGGATTTTCTTTGAGTTGTTCAATCATAAGTTTATCTACTGTTTCCATATAATCTGAACGCGTTTTATCAGCGGATTGAGCCCTAGCTAAGAATTGTGTGCGTGTGACATCGTCGGAAACCTTCAAGCTTAAGTTATAGACCTCTTGAATTATTTGAAACAGAAATTGTTTTTTGTGTTCCAAAAAAGTAATCATAACGTCATCGTCGCTTGAACCATCTTTTGATTTATTGCCTCCCCCCATATTGGTAATAAGTCAATTAATAATATGCGTATGCGTAATTTGCGTGAAGTTATAAAATATTTCGTTCGCGGTGAGTATAAAATGTAAGATGGCGGGTAGGTAGGTAAGTATAAATGGTGCAAGCGGCGAACAAATTTTACAATTGACTACGTGAAATATGCGCGATTTACCAAAAATATGCTTTGAATCTTAAAGAATGAGTGAAATAACTGGTATTTAATGATAACTAGTTGCGAAATAAGATGAAATAAGCGTGATGCGCACCAATTAAAGTATGGTAGCACGTTGAGTGATTTTAACAAATATACGTATAAATTTTATTTTTGAGTGTATGATTACTGTAAATATGTACTCTGAGACAAAAAACTAACAAAAACACACTTAGAATTACAAAAATAAAACTTAATCCGGGGACAAGGAGAGTCAACTAATAGGAACAAATTGACTTTTGCAATTTCCATTTAGTAGGAAATACAACTTCTATATTTGTAATTTGAAGTATGCTAGAGTAATTTCAGAAATTTGGTTTTGTTATTCCGAGAGGTGCTTTAGCAATATCGGAGGTGATGACGTCATGGGTGAAAACTAACCGTTTTGTAATTCTAAGCGTGCTTTAGCAATATCGGAGACGATGACGTCATAGGTTTTACTAAACTGTACTGCGATTCCAAGCTAGCTGTTGTTATTCTAGAGATAATGACGTCACAGGCAAAAACTAAACTGTTTGCAATTCCTCCGCCCCTAGCAAACGGGCGCCGCGAGAGCATGTCGCGCGCGTGGTAGCTACCCGTCTCTATTTCTGTCTGTATGAATAAAAAAGCATTTGGTAGTATATCTCTGTACTAAAGAGGCACTATAAAAGCCTGTCGAGATATTCTACCCATTCCTTTCTTATTCATACAGTCAGAAAGAGACTAGTAGTTATTACGCGCGCAACATGCTCTCGCGGCGCACCTGTGCTAGGGAGGTTGGAATTGCAAACAGTTTAGATTTACCTATGATGTCATTATCACTAGAATAACAACAGCTAGCTCGAAGTTGCAGAACAATATATTTCTGTAGACCCCAACTACACAGTAGGTCGCGGGTTAATATGTCCATGGCCCACAATATATCCTAAATTTATTATTTAACTTAAGTATGTTTTAAACAAAGAAGACACGAGACACGCCCGCCCGACATCCGACACAATACTAACTCTAACCAAATGAACGTAGCAAGTAGTAAATTTTACTAAAATCACTAACATTCGTTTCGCTGTGTTGGTATTACAAAACTCGTTTAGTGATTGGTACAACAATGAACATAAACACAACAAGTCTATCTACTAAATACCAGTAAACTTTGTAATGTCGCTATAGTAACAACTGAATTGTTATTTTAAATGGGGTAATGTTATTCCCGCGAACTCGTTTTTTAGATATTACAAAACTATGTAAGTGAGACATTTACTAAAATCATAACTTGAAATCACAGATGCTTTTTTCCAAAAATCACAAACTTTACTAGTAAAAATCGGAGAATTTTAGTAGTAATAAAAATGGATTGTAACAAATACTGAACTTTGTTTAATGCTCCATTTACTAAAGTCTGTTTGCTGAAATTAGATTTAGTATTACTGAGCTGTTTGTAGAAATAAATAAATTTTACAGAAATAGTGAAACTTCCATGATTACTACTAAAACTTCATTTTTTCCCCCAGTACAGAACTGTTTATTAATTCCTGGTGATGATTTTTCTCTCAGTGTATGAAATAATGAAATATTTATATATATAGGAAGGATCAGGATCGATAAGGACCAACACTTGGAGTGGCAGGGACAAACCTCGATAGCACGTAGACCGCCGACTCCAATTTTGAGTTCGTATTTCGGCACAAACAAGACACTTCGATGAGTTCACAAGCACAGGATTACACGTGACGTCACTGATCTTCTTTAAAGTACTTTCTACTTGATTTTGAGTTTATTTAGAGGAATGCAAACTTTTTGGACGCGCCCGCGATGAGATTTTATTTTGCACTGGCGGTTGGAGGTGAGGGGAGCGGGGGGGTTAGGAAAGGATGTTGCCAGGTATGAAATATATAAAAGGTGCGTTCGAGGGGTGTGTATGATAAATTAAGAATAAGCTTATAATTAATTATAAAAATGTATGAAATAATCACAATGGCGTAGCCAATGATGCTGATGGCTGTGCAGGTGTAGAAATTCTGGCTGATAACTTTTCAAGCTTTGCTTTTAAATCTCTTATATCAGCACGATTGCTCTTTATCTTTCCAAGTAATAATATTATTTGTTCATCAAACTGAGCTTTGTTGATAGCATCCGTTTTGAATGTTGCTTTTTGAATTCCACTTATATATTTTGAATATTGCTTTTTGAATTCCACATATTGCTTAATGAAAAGTTTATACTTTAAACTTTTGTCACCGCTCAGTTGACCGTTTGGTGCAAATCCTCTACGATGAGCGTTTGTAATGTCTAAAATCTTATTATAATCCTTTACATCGTCTTTCGAAATTATATCCTTGTTAGGTATTTTTTGAAAGATAAGTTCACCTAGCCATGGTGTCATTTTTAAGGTTGAATCTTTGATATGTATCAAATCATCGATTATTTTAATTTGACTATCTCCAATATACATTTTATTTTCTTTGAGATAAACACCGAATGGTATTTTCAGTGTTTTAGAAAAGTGTTTGAGATATTTTTGATAATCGCTTTGATCTAATACACTGCTATGATTATTCTCATCATCATTATCATCACTCTCGAGAGCTGACTTCATAGTTTCCTCATCATCATCATCATCAAAATCCAACTGTTGTGCTTTTGTTTGAAGATTATCGTTCCACTTAATCAGTTCACTATGGGGTTCTTCTTCTTCGGTTTTCTTTCTTTTACGTGATTTTGGCCTTGGTAATGGTGTGGAGGTTTTTTTTATTAACATGGGAGGATGACGACGAAGGGTGTTATTCATTAATAACGCTGCTTCTGGTTTAGCATTTTCATTGTCATTATTACCTTTAGATTCTAACGCTTTAGTCATTAAAACGTTGAGCGGTTTTGTAATTGGTTCAAAGGTTTGAGCCAGTGATGTGTCAAGAGATGACTTATCTGCCCGCAATGCCTTTACTTTTTTCTTTACACACTCGGAATCTATGAGTTTCCGTTTCAACTTTTTATTACCAAACATATTTTCTTTTTAGTGCATGTGCTGCTGCTGTTGTTGTTGTTGATAGGTATATATTTTTTTAAAAAAGAGGTTGTTCCTCAGTAGCTGACAACATAAAACTGATAATAAACCGGAGATGACACTCAACTTTATACAATAATAAAAACATCAAATCCTTTACGATATCGACCCTTATTAATGTCTCTCTCCTTGTCGATTGTTAAAAAAGTGTACTTTTTCTCCCAACACTCACGACAAACTTTCTTAAACTTTTCCCAACTCATATCGGTGTTCACGTGATCATCATAGGCATGTTTTAAATTCAACTCGTCCTGTTTAAATAGCAATATAAGATTGGCATTATCACGTACCAATTGTTTAGGTATCCTACTGTATGTCTGACACAAGTAGAAACAATCTAACCAACGATGACGTCCCATGGCAAAGTACTGACGAATGGCATCTTGATCTTCCAACGCTACATCATCAAACACGATGACGCTGTCTTCCGAGGCTTCCGCCGGTGGGACAACTTGACTCTTATCGTTGTACGTGTGAAACGGTATGTCACCCGCCCGCTCTAAAACTTTACTCAGAAACTTGTATTTCGGTTGCTTTAATGATTTCGAATAAAGATAAACATTATGAAACTTTATACCGTTCGGATCTAAAAGTAGAGACAACAGGACATTAGTCTTGCCACAGTTGGAGGGTCCACAGATGAGACATCTAATATTGTTTGCCAACAACGATCCATGTTTGAAGACACGGGTTACAGCTGCTGCTGCTGCTTTTGTAGATTGATTACTACATAGTTTCACATAATCATCTGACGTAGTCCAATCTTTTACCGTAAGCGACGTGTTTTGTTTTTTAAGTTTCATTTTATTGTGATCTATTAAATCTTAAGGACGTGTATATATATATACACACGGACACACACATACAAGCATACTTGCAAACATGTCATCATCATCATCATCATCATCATCATCATCATCATCATCATCAACATCAACATCATTACAAGAATCAAATGAGAAACAGCAGCAGCAGCAGCAGCAGCAGCGGCCGGAGACGGAGTCAAAGCGGGAGACGAAGCTAGAGATTGAGCTAGATCTAGATACGGAGACGGAGACGGAGACGGAGACGGAGACGGAGACGGAGACGGAGACGGAGCTAGAGACGGAGACGGAGCTGGAGCTAGAGTTTGAGGATTATCATCATCATCAGGGGGATGTAATGAGAGTGATCTGTGAGTGTTTTTTATTGTGTATGACTCTTTGTTGTGATTAATATATATATATGCGAGAACATGCTATAAGTGCACACAGTCAATTATTGATACTTAATATGATAACACACACCGGTGGGGTTAGTGTTAATACAATACAATACAAATACTCTTTATTGCACACCTCATTACAGAAAACAATACAAATAATACAGGAAGAAGAGGTTAAACAACAGGCGGTCTTATCGCTAAAAAGCGATCTCTTCCAGACAACCTTTAGGTAGCGGAAATTAATAAATTTATGTCATGTCAGTAGGTGTTTCAAATTCAATATAAGAATTTTAGCACAGAAAAAACACAATACAAAACAGTATAAAAGACATACAAATAAAAATAAAATAAAATAAGATTTATATAATAAATACACATATTATACATACATAAAATTATATACATATACACACATATATATATATATACGTAAAAATGCCAGCTATAGGGAAAAGAAAGCAGGTAAAAGTATTAAGTATTATGTCAGTTCTGATGATGGGATCCATGAGGAATCGAGGGAACTCCTCAAATCTTAAAGGCATGTGTATAGAGAATTTTGTATTTTCATCAGAAAATCAAGCATTTTCATTAAAAACTGTCGCATTTGATGAAGTGGAACTGCTGATGGTGATCAGAACAGGACTCTTCAATGACTACACGTTTGGCGATTTCGAATTTCGATTTTGACCGAGCTGGCCCTGGAGCCAGATCTGACCCGGATCCGGGCTTTTATCTGGACCTGAACCCGGACCTGGACCTGGACCCAAGTCCAGGTCCAAGTCCTGGTCCTGGACCAAGACCTAGACGTGGACCTTGACCTGGACCCGGAACTGGAGCCGGGCCCGGACTCGGACCTTGACCCGGAAAACCACTGATAAGGTAGGGTCGCCTAAGACCGGATGTGACGTAAGATCGTGTATGTGTTAATACTAACTATTATGACTCCGGGATCAGAAGTATGGAAATGCCAATTTAAAAACCACTGAATACCACAATAAAGTTTATTTTTAGAGTTTCACAAATTGTTAACACTGAAGGTCAATTATATCAATAACTGTTACAGTAATTTACGTATGCGCTTACGCTTTTGGGAACTACCGGGCAGGTCGCAAGGCGGGGGACAACTGGCGAGGCCCACGCCTCGCGGCTTGCATCTCGAATGCGTCGTCAGCATTTCTAACTACATACATGTGTCCCTACAGTAGCCCCCCCCCCAATTTTTGGGTTAAACAAAAATTCACCCTGTATGAATATCTTGGTATTGTATCGCTGTCGATGTCGGACTTTAAACTTGTAACTTGCAACCGTCTGCTGACGTTGCGTCTCACGGGTCGACCGGGCGGCAATACCAAGAATTCATACCGGTTGCTAAACTGTTGATAAGTAAAAATAATAATATGGTTACAATCAAACTGAATGAAATATTTATCTACTGGAAATTAACATTTGTTTACCTAATTAAATTTACACATATAATTTTGTCAAAAATTCGAAAGTTGTAGTTTTTCTTAACTAACACATTTTACACACAAGGGTATTTCACTTGCACGAGGAAAATCTTATGTTTGTAACACTTTTATCACACCGTAGTTGGTTGGACTGCTTGGGGTGGTAGGGTCTGAACCCGAACCACCGGAGTTGCCAAACTCGCTGCACCCACTTCCTTCCGTAACCAACGTCTTGTTTTCTTAACACAAAGTTGACGAATTGCAAAAAGGAGACTTATGGCTATCAAGCCAGCTACCACGATTAATATAACTGATAGGGTGTTCAATCGCGTCTCTACCTGAGTAACGTTTGACACCACTTGGGCCTGAGCGATAACTTCGTTATTAGCAGGTTTACTTTGAGCATAGCCCATCTTGAAGATAATGATTGTAATAGGTGAATGTCTATGAAGAAATGAAATCGAATTAATACTACGACTCTTTATATTCCCGAAATATCGTTAAATTGCAAATTAATTGACATAATTTTTCCTTGTGCAATGACTTACTAAACAAAAATATACCTAGGCATTAGGGCTTGCATTCCGGAATTCCGGAATTTCGAAATTCCGGAATCTCGGGCCAATTTTCCGATATTACAATTCCGGAATTGATACCACTGAATATCGAAAATTCCGGAATTGGATTTAAGTACTTTTTTTAGGTTTTAATACGTTTTTTATTGAAAATTGTTAAGAAATTACATTATACTGTGTTGTTAGTCGTTATTACGTGCCTCTTAGTCATTCAATGGACTATAGTATTACATAATAGTAGGTATATATTTTACTGTTCCGTTTGCTAAACCAGTGCGAGTGCGACGTGCGATATTATAGGCTCATAATAATAAAAAAATAAATGATGTTGGACACGGCGCGGATAGTCCACCGCACCTGTTCCGCTCTCTATAGCCCTTACCACCGGCAGCTTGGGGGCCTTGCCCTGTTGCCGGCGGCACCCTAGGTTAGGTTTTTTATAATGTGTTCATATGTATTTTTTTTTCGTTTTTTATGTGGTTTTATATTTTATTTTTATATGCATATTTTATAAACCTAAACAGAGAGTTTAAACGAATAAAAAAATAAATAATAATAAAGCAAAGCGATTTACTTGCTTAGAATAGTCAGAATAGTCTGAATCCTACATAAGCGAATTTTTAGAATTGAAATTAAACCTATTAGGTTAGGAAGAGTAGGAAGCTATTATATTTAACTGTTTTGCTAGCAACTATAGTTTCCCCACATAAATACCCCGTATCATAGAAGTGAATAAAAGTAACCATTTTAATGAGGTGTTAAAATAAGAGGTGAAAAAAAAAACGTAAGTACTTCAAATTAAATTTTTCTTAAACAATACTAACTTTAATAAACGTACAGTATCAGAATTTCACATTTTTTGTTGTTTTTTAATAAAAAATGGAATAAAAATATGATAAACCCTAATTCCGGAATCAGTTCCGGAATTCCGGAATTGGAAGCCAATATCGAAAATCAGTTCCGGAATTGGAAACCATCCGATATTGCAAGCCCTAGCTAAAAGTATCTAAACTAGGCATGTTGTTACACGTGCGCTTAAAATGACCTGATTGCATTTACGCAACATCGTTAAATCAACAATACAATTATTAGAAACAATTCACAAAATAAGTAAATTAAACATGAACATAACATTTGTTGCTAAGACATCTGTTATATTCATCTAAGCCTAACTAGCTGTAGTTACACGACCAGTATAACTTGACCTACGGGTATTCTACATCAAAACGAATAGGTCTACGAACGACTCGGCCACTTCTCGTCGTTCGAGGGATGGGCTGTACGTCCGTACTTTTAGGGTTCAAATTAGTCTGTCCGTCGGTAATGTCAGTAGAGTCGGTAGTCGGCTGATCCGACTATGTCACTAGCGTCATTCAATATGTACGCCGGTTTAAGACGATCTATGGAGATATTAACCACACGATCTGGAAGTTTAATTTTATAGATTTTGTCGAAACGCTTGAGAACTTTGAATGGACCGTCATACGGGGATTTTAAAGGACGTCTAACTGTGTCGTCTCGGACAAAAACTTGAGTACATGTTTTCAAATCGGGATGAACAAAAAATGATCTACGACTGCTGTGTGATTTTAAAGCGGGTTTAAACTTACCTATAGTTTTGCGAATCCGGTCGACGAGAGTATCGTCGTCACCTGTCTCTGTACCAGTACTATCATAAAAATCACCTGGTAAGCGAAGCTTTCTCCCGAATGTCATCTCGGCGGCACTAACGCTATTGTCGCTTCTCAGCGCTGCACGAAGACCTAACATGACTGATGGTAACTGATCTATCCATGAGTTATCAACCAAACTAGCTTTTAATGACGTTTTTAATGATTTATTGAACTTTTCGACCATGCCATTACTCTGAGCGTGGTACGGTGTAGACCTTAGCTTTTTGACTCCTAGAATCTTAAGCAAGTTACTGAATAAACTACTTTCGAATTGTCTCCCTTGATCGCTGGTCAATTTTACTGGACACCCATAACGCGTTATCCAGCCATCATAAATGACTTTAGCTACGCTCTCTGCAGTAATATCTTTAAGAGGGAAAGCCTCCGGCCAACGTGTTTTCCTGTCTACAACTGTAACACAATACCTATATCCATCAGCTGTAGTGGGTAAAGGTCCTATAATATCCACATTGACATGCTCGAATCTCTCGACGGATGGGTACTCATTAAACTCTGACAAAGTGTGTCTAGTTACCTTAGCTCGTTGACATTGCAGACAGCATTTTGCCCATAGTCCTACATCACGATTCATTCCTGGCCAGAAAAATCTACTAGCAATCATTTTTCTGGTAGTGCGGATCCCTGGATGACTTAAACCATGCACTGAATCAAAGGCTATCTTTCTAAAAGCGCTAGGCAAATAAGGTCTAATATTGCTAGTCGAAGTTTCGCAATAAATTGCCTTATTGCTTGTAGGCAAAAATACCTTTCTGAAATGCGATCTGTTGTTTTCGCTCGATGTTTCATTGGAAATATACTCGTCATGTTCTTGCGCGTCAGCAACTGCACCGTAGTCGAGAATCGTGGGACAGGAAACGGTTTCTATTCTCGATAAACAATCTGCAGGAATATTGTTCTTACCTTCTACGTATCGTATGTCGGTTGTGAATTCGCTGATAAATAACAACTGCCTGGTTCTACGAGGCGTTTCTTTGTTGTTATCTACATTTTTGAATGCGTAGATAAGAGGTTTGTGGTCTGTAAAAATGATTAAGGGTTGTCCTTCGAACATTTTCCTAAAATATCGAACTCCAAGATAAATACCTAAAAGTTCTCTGTCATAAGTGCTGTACTTTTGTTGAGCAGTGGTCAATTTCTTTGAAAAATAGCCTAAGGGTTTCCACGTACCTTTTACCTGTACCTGAAGAACTGCGCCAACCGCATAATCAGAAGCGTCTGACATGAGTGCCATGGGAGCATCGACGTGAGGATGAGACAAAGTAGCCGCGTTTTTTAAGCTTTGCTTACATTTCTCAAAAGCCTCCGTTGACTCTGCAGTCCACTGGATTTTTGTTTTGTCCCTTTTCTTGCTATTGTGCAGGTACTTATTAAGCTCTGCCTGGTAAGATGCTGCGTTCGGTAAGTGAGCACGATAGAAATTTACCATACCTAGGAAACGGCGTAAGTCTTGAATGGTCTCGGGTTTCGGGTAGTTCGTTATTGCTTGCACTTTCACTGGTAACGGCCGAATGCCCTCTGTTGACACCTCGAAACCTAGAAAATCCAGCTTCGACTTACCAAAACAGCATTTTGACACATTGATGGTGATTCCAAACTGGCTCAGCCTCTCGAAAACGGCTTGCAAATGTCGCTCATGCTCCTGTTCTGTCTCGCTAGCTATGAGAACATCAACAATGTACACGAATATAAAGTCAAAATTTGGAAAAACTGTGGTATTCATGAACCTCTGGAAAGTCTGGGCTGCGTTTTTCAATCTAAAACTCATTTTCGGAAATTCAAATAAGCCAAAAGGGGTAATAATGGCGGTTTTTTCAATGTCCTCTTCAGCCACGGGAATAAAATGATAAGCTCTATTAATGTCTAACGTTGAAAATATTTTTTTGTTGTTCATAATGTATGTAAAATCCTGAATTCGCGGAATTGGATATCTGTCTGCCTTAGTAACTGCATTTAACCGTCTATAATCTCCGCATGGGCGAAGTTCGCCGTTCTTTTTTGGAACGACATGCAGCGGACTTGCCCAGGGACTCTTGGAAGGCCTACAGATGCCCATTTCTTGCATTATTCTAAATTCCTCTTTAACGTTTTTGTAACGATCTGGGGGAAGTGGTCTAGCTCTAGCAAATATCGGAGGTCCTTTGGTTTCAATATGATGCCTAACGTTGTGACTAGGTGGTTCTCTAAAATTTACAGGTTTCGTAATATCCGGATATTTACTTAGCAAGTCATGAAAAGGGTGATTTTCGTCAATAACTCTGATCGATGGATTAAAACAATGTTCAATAGTTCCAATTACACTCAAACAAGTTAAACTGTCTATTAATTTTTTGGATCTCAAATCTACAAGAAGGCCATAATGAACTAAAAAATCTGCACCTATAATTGGCTGTCTGACATCGGCAATAATAAATGTCCATTTATATGCTCTTCTTAAACCAAGGTTGAGTTCTAGAGTCTTTAAACCGTATGTTTTAATTTCGGAACCGTTTGCGGCGTATAATTTGCACACACTTTCACCAATTGAATATTTGTTTCTCACTGGTAAGACACTAACGTCGGCACCTATGTCCACCAAGAAACGAAAACCACTGTTGGAGTCTGTCACGGATAGGCGGTGTGACGGTGGAGTTGTACAAGCTTCCGCCACCTCTTGTACTCCTACTCGTTTCCCGCAGGTTGACCTCTAGACCAGGCGCACGGTGGAACGCAACGCTGCGCCTTCTCTCGGTATCTAAAATGGTATGAACAAAGCCAGTCTGGGCTATCAGGCGTTCTTCTGGTGCTGCTCCTTCCGCGCGATCCAGAACGTTGTCGCATGCCACTCCTGGAAACAGATCTTCCCCTCTGCCGGAACCGGCCACGGCCCGACCGTTTCGAGTGCTCTTCCAACCCGCAAATCCTGCCTTCGAGCCTCTCTAAGGCAGCTAGGACAGCCGCCATCTCCGGGGACTGCGTCACTCCGCCCCGCGAAGTCGACGCCTGCACCTCTGCTACGTGTGGAGTCGGCCTAACCGCCTCCAGCACTTTGTCCGCAATCGCAGCCAGGCTATCCAAGTTCTGGCTATCGGCGACGGCGACTGCTGCTCGTGCTGCCTGAGGTAGATGGTTCTGCCACAATATGCATAGCGTTTGATCAGGCACTTTACCCCTAGCAAGGTCTCGCATTTTCCTGAGTAAGTGCGACGGCTTCTGCTCACCCAGCTCCATATCACTGAGGAGCTTCTGCAGTTGCGCCTTAGCAGAATCATCATAAATCGCCAAAAGCTTTTCTTTGAGGGCTTCATACTTGCCAGTAACTGGTGGCTGTAGCAGAAGGTCGGTAATCTGCCCTATCGCACTTTTTGTGAGCTTCCCTAAAACTAGGTCATACCTCGCCTGATCCTTGAGATGCTGAGGGTTTAGTATAGCTTCAACTTGTATAAACCAGTATCTAGGTTGATCAGCCCAAAACTCCGGCAGTCTGGATGCCACTGTGACCGCTGCCAGGTCCAGCTGCGCGTCGGTCCTCTCGCTCGACGCTGCAGGCGGCGCGCCCGCCGGCGGCTGCTGCAGCGGCTGCTGCTGCGGCTGCTGCTCAGCGACGCCGGGTGCTCCGCCAGCACCGTTTGCCATTTTCATAATGGCTTTGTTTCCCTGCCCCGGCTAGTTCCCGCAAAGTGAGTTGCCCCCGATACGCAGTTAAAAACAAATTCGATTTTCTACACAGTCTTTAAAATTGTCTTTCACTTTTCACTGCACTGTAAGTTTATATTTATAGTCTTTGTGCGCCCCGTTGTCGGGGTCACCAATTTGTATGTGTTAATACTAACTATTATGACTCCGGGATCAGAAGTATGGAAATGTCAATTTAAAAAACCACTGAATACCACAATAAAGTTTATTTTTAGAGTTTCACAAATTGTTAACACTGAAGGTCAATTATATCAATAACTGTTACAGTAATTTACGTATGCGCTTACGCTTTTGGGAACTACCGGGCAGGTCGCAAGGCGGGGGACAACTGGCGAGGCCCGCGCCTCGCGGCTTGCATCTCGAATGCGTCGTCAGCATTTCTAACTACATACATGTGTCCCTACAATCGTATGCACAGAATTTACCGTAAACGAAGCGATATTTTTCACTGATGGCAACATAGTGTGATGAATCAAAGTCCTTCGTACAATCAATTGCCTTTATTTTACTCTAAGTTCCTACTTCAACACTTTCGACATTCTTAACTTAACAAGCAGTAAGCCTTCCTACTCAATGTTACCGGTTCAAGCGCCAAAGCGAGAATGCCCCTTCCATCTCATGGTAAGTTACATTTATACTTTTTCATCATTTGAATTGGCGGGTAGGAGAGTAGGGTCATTTTCGCGACTACCGACATATTAATTAACAAATATTCGGGTAAACACAAATCACATTTCTAATCACTACCCACTGAATGCCATAAGTTTAACATAACGCACACAAAATAATTATAATTTATTCTTTAAATCTTATGAAATATCACACTCGGCCATCCGACTGCGTGCTACCTCCGGTGCACGATCAACAATAATATCACACTCGGCCGTGTTGCCCGATGCCTTTTCAATCCTATTATAGTTAGACTAGTCTGTTTATACAATACCAATACTCTTCATTGTACACCAGAATACAATAAAATAATACAAAGAATTACAGCAACTCTAGTAGAGGTAAACTTCAAATTATTTAATTTACTCATGGTATCCGGTATTGCAGATGTAAACGGTATTCATTCTTCAGACTAGTATTACTATTACATAAAAAGGGATATCTATTTAAATACCTACTTATACTACTGATCATGTTAACGTTCACGAAATACATCGTCCACACTGTCAACCCCATACGATTAGTTATTTTAGCTTATTACACGCAGGATTACAGACATTATTATCGGCACGTACTTATAGAATAAGCCCAAATTTCATTGCATTGATTTTAGTACTGTAACATACTTATAACAAACATGGCACGAGCAATACAATTTAGCCTGATATATCAGAATAAGAAGAAACAGACAACTACCACAGTATGAGCCATAATAACTGACATCAATAATCAAATTTTTATACCTTTTATGGTAAATGTAAGAACTGTTTATGGGTATAATGTTTTGGGGAAGCTATGTAATTACATTAATGGCTTAATCAGGTTTGTAATTAACAGTTGAAATTATCTAATATTTTCTCTGTGAAATCAAACATTTTTTTTTTCAAATTACAATACTAGTTACATGCTTGATGACGTCCTCTACTGTAGGTCCTTCTTGAGCGTCGCCTTGACTCCCGCGGTCCTTCTTCGTGCGGGTCATCTGAGAGAGGCCCTCGTCGTCAGCGCCTGCTGTGGTGACGACATCTGTATTCAGGCTGTTCTCACGCTCGGCTGTCGTAGTCCACAGCGTCCTCTGTGGTAGATTCACCGTCGCTAACCTCCAGCGTCTACCGCGACTCTGCATCAGTCTTGCTCGTGACGGCAGTCTAGGTGATCTCGGGGTGTCAATATTGGAATCCATTTTACCCTGTAATTAAATTTCAGTGCGCTGCATGATTGGTTGTTAAACTTTCTTCTCACCCTACACTTATTTAAACTCATAATAAACTCTTTAAACTCAAATTATTTACACTCAAAATAAACTCATTAAACTCAAAATAAACTCTTTAAACTCAAAATAAACTCTTTAAACTCAAAATAAACTCTTTAAACTCAAAATAAACTCTTTAAACTAAAAAGAAACTCTTTAAACTCAAAATAAACTCTTTAAACTGAAAATAAACACTTTAAACTCTTTAAACTCAAAATAAACTCTTTAAACCCGAAATAAACTCTTTAACTCTTTAAACTCAAGATAAACTCTTTAAATTTTTAAACTCTTTAAGATCTCTGGCAGCACACTACATGGCCGCACTCATAAACAGCACACCTACATGGCTGTAGACTCTAGCAGCGCACTACATGGCCACATTCATAAACAGCTCTAGACTATTCAGACAATTCGTACTATATACTCGTATTAAACTCAAACTCATATTAAGCTCAAACTCAAAATCGTATTAAGCTCAAACTCAAAATCGTATTAAGCTCAAACTCAAAATCGTATTAAGCTCAAACTCAAAATCGTATTAAGCTCAAACTCAAAATCGTATTAAGCTCAAACTCAAAATCGTATTAAGCTCAACCTCAAAATCGTATTAAGCTCAACCTCAAAATCGTATTAAGCTCAACCTCAAAATCGTATTAAGCTCAAACTCAAAATCGTATTAAACTCAAAATCGTATTAAACTCAAAATCGTATTAAACTCAAAATCGTATTAAACTCAAAATCGTATTAAACTCAAAATCGTATTAAACTCAAAATCGTATTAAACTCAAAATCGTATTAAACTCAAAATCGTATTAAACTCAAAATCGTATTAATTAAACTCAAAATCGTATTAATTAAACTCAAAATCGTATTAATTAAACTCAAAATCGTATTAAACTCAAAACCGTATGAACCTCAAAATCGTATTAGACTCAAAATCGTATTAGACTCAAAATCGTATTAGACTCAAAATCGTATTAGACTCAAAATCGTATTAGACTCAAAATCGTATTAGACTCAAAATCGTATCAGACTCAAAATCGTATTAGACTCAAAATCGTATTAGACTCAAAATCGTATTAGACTGTAAATCGTATCAGACTCAAAATAGTATTACTCAAAATCGTTAAGACTCAAAATCGTATTAGACTCAAAATCGTATTAGACTCAAAATCGTATTAGACTCAAAATCGTATTAGACTCAAACTCGTATTAGACTCAAACTCGTATTAGACTCAAACTCGTATTAGACGCAAACTCGTATTAGACTCAAACTCGTATTAGACTCAAAATCGTGTTAGACTCAAAATCGTATTAGACTCATAATCGTATTAGACTCAAAATCGTATTAGACTCAAAATCGTATTAGACTCAAAATCGTATTAGACTCAAAATCGTATTAGACTCAAAATCGTATTAGACTCAAAATCGTATTAGACTCAAAATCGTATTAGACTCAAAATCGTATTAGACTCAAAATCGTATTAGACTCAAACTCGTATAAGACTCAAACTCGTATTAGACTCAAACTCGTATTAAATTCTCTGGTAGCACACTACATGGCTACACTCACAAACAGCACATCTACATGGCTGTAGACTCTAGCAGCACACTACATGGCCGCACTCATAAACAGCACATCTACATGGCTGTAAACATTAGACCCGGTTATATGATACCACCTACATGATATCTAGAACCCTAAGAGTCTGACTATTAGTACACCACATACATGGTGACTAACTACATGCTAACTACACCTTTACCCACCTACATATATAACTAAACATTAGACCCGGTTATATGATACCACCTACCACCTACATGATATCTAGAACCATTAATGTCGGACTATAGTACACCACATACATGGTGACTAACTACACTTTTACCTACATACATAGGTAACTAAACATTAGACCCGGTTATATGATACCACCTACATGATATCTAGAACCATTAATGTCCGACTATAGTACACCACATACATGGTGACTAACTACATGCTAACTACACTTTTACCTACATACATAGGTAACTAAACATTAGACCCGGTTATATGATACCACCTACATGATATCTAGAACCATTAGAGTCTGACTATAGTACACCACATACATGGTGACATTGGTGACTAACTACATGCTAACTATACTTTTACCCACCTACATAGGTAACTAAACATTAGACCCGGTTATATTACCTACATGGTACACATACATAATAGCCAAATCAATATTGAAAGTTTAATTGTTGTTACCAAACCACGTAATTGTCGTTACACGGCACTTAAGGTACATAGTAATCACTTAAGACACTCTTCATTCATTTCAAAACTAACCAGAGGCGGTTATCAAGCATGACTTGCTATTGGATCATTTAGCTCATACTAAATATACCTACTATTTAATAGATTAGGTTCAGTATTCGAAACTCAAATATAGGATGCACATGTATGTAAACACTTTCATTTAACGACAGTACGTATTTCAACTAGATCTGCATAACAACCGAGAACTTCTGCATGTCTCTTCACAATATGGGCATATTAAAATTTAAAACCACTAAAATTTAAAATCAGTTAAATAAAATTGTTCCTTTAACGACAATAAACGTACTTGCCTTTAATGGTACACGTACAGTACTTGTTTGTTTTGTAATTGCTAACGGATTCATTAAATATTTATCCAAATCGTATCCATTGTATTCAACTTCGCTAAACATTGATACTACACAAAAATAAAAATAACATCTTATGTACAGTGCAGTTACTACTGCATCATCGTAACATGACTCTTGTAAAAAATTACCCGCAGAGTTATAAATTACGTAACAAGTCTACTTCGTTACTTCAACTTGACTATGATCGCGTATCTGCATATTATTAATCAGGTTTTGAGATTATAAGCATTACACAACTTAAAACTTACTACCATAACGTCAGAGTAAGTATATAAAATATGTATATGTAGATATACTAGGTACTCACACGTTCTGGTCCTTTTATGGGCGCCGTGTTACCACTTCTGACTTGTGATGAATCAAAGTCCTTCGTACAATCAATTGCCTTTATTTTACTCTAAGTTCCTACTTCAACACTTTCGACATTCTTAACTTAACAAGCAGTAAGCCTTCCTACTCAATGTTACCGGTTCAAGCGCCAAAGCGAGAATGCCCCTTCCATCTCATGGTAAGTTACATTTATACTTTTTCATCATTTGAATTGGCGGGTAGGAGAGTAGGGTCATTTTCGCGACTACCGACATATTAATTAACAAATATTCGGGTAAACACAAATCACATTTCTAATCACTACCCACTGAATGCCATAAGTTTAACATAACGCACACAAAATAATTATAATTTATTCTTTAAATCTTATGAAATATCACAATAGTTTGCTTCGCCATTTTGTTCCGCCCCTCCCGTCATTCCGCGATCGGCGCTGCGACGACCAGCACGTGAGCACCGGACGTTTAAAAAAAAGTTGCCGTTTTTTCAAATTTCACCTTGATCCGGTCTTCCCTCCTTGAGTTTGTTTTCACGCTATGGTAAGTATTTATCATTTTATTGCTTTTTAAGTTAATTATTGCGTGGTTTTAGCAAATTCTCTATAGATTTGTATACTTTGATTACGCCTAGGACGTCTGTAGGAAAAGATCCGGACTTTCCTCCCCTTGCCGAAGATCGGACTAATCACTGAGGCACTTAAAAAACTCAGCGGTTCTCAAAATTTCGGATCGTAATAAAGGGATACATAATAAAAAAAACGTGATACATGACAAGACAATATATCATAACCTGAAATAAATGTCATATACTAAGAAAAGGTGAAGTGATTGAGTGAAGTGAGTGAGTGAGAAGTGAGTGAGTGTAAGAAAGAGTGAGTGAGTGAGTAAGTGAGTGAGTGAGTTGGTCACTTTTTCTTAGTATATGACATTTATTTCAGTTTATAATTTATATACTAGTGTTTCTACTTGATAAAAACAAATTAAAATATTTTTCTGAAATAATTTAATTTGTTCAAATCCTTTAGTAAGTAAGTTAATTGCTTTCAATAACAGCACATTTAGAAAATAGTCGTAGGGTATGAAAAAAAAATTATAACTGTAACCCTGTCAAAAATTTAAAAAAAGCATCCGATCTTAGCCGACCCTACCTTACCTAAGCTAAATAAACCACTATGATTACCTGCCATAAAATGTAGGTATAAAGTAAAATGATGCCAAACTTACTAGCCCCTCCCGCTCAAAGTGGGTTAGGTCCGCGCGTTAAGTGGGTTAGGTTAGGTTTGAACTGCGATCCTCACAGAACCGATAAAAGTGGGTTAGGTTGGGTTAGAACCAAAGAGAATATAACGTCACTTGTAATATGAATTAACGTAACCGCCAAATGACGATTTTTCGGTAGAAGCCAAAAACTAATATGCAAATTAGAAAAAGTGGTGTAACTTTTTATGTACAAATGTTATTGAAATCGTGTTTATAGCAATTATTTTGATATTATGAGATCTTTAAACTAAATGAGGTATTAAAAAGGCTGCTATTATAGTTTAGAAAATAGCATGGCGTTTACGTTATTTATTTTTTTATTAATAGGAGTTACATTAGGGTTTAGTAAAAAAAATAAGAATAGTTTATGGTATGCCACGGAAAGGTACGAATAATTAACGTAAGTGACACAGTTTTCAAAATTTGGAGTTACGTTACAATAAACTAATTATAGCATTTTCAAACTTATTCTCTAGTAATAAGGTCTAAAGTATAATAATTTCTTCGGTTTGGTAAGTCATGAATCAAAACTGGTTTTTAAGTACGAAACAGTTTTAATAATTGAAACCTCTGTCTTAAAACAAACTTAATTTCTACTTTTCTTTACTCCTTTTCCTTGCTTTGCTTTTCTTTTCCCCTTTTTTACAGCATCTGAAGCTTTTGCTGCACCTTCAGCTTCCCCTTTCTTCGCTTTCTTATCCCTTCCCTTTTTTATGTTTCCCTTCGTCTTTTTTTTCCGTCACATTCATCAATTTCCCCCCTTTGGTCTGTCTTTTCAACATCATTACTTGGATCTTCATCTTGTATTATGTCGTCCAAATAATCAATTTTGTCGACATAAAGGCAGCTGTACCTAAATAATCTTGTACACATTGTTTCGGTATGACCTCGTCGTCACAGAGTTTTTTTAGGTCCTTGTATTTTCTTGTGGAAATTGGCAATCCCTGTTCATAAAGGTTTTGCAGAGCACCACTCGATGCATTAGTCGTTACGACCCGTGCATCGAATTGACCTTTTCCCTTCCCCTTTCCCTTTCCTTTTCCTTTTCCTATTTTTGCTGTCCCTAGACCCAATGTTATTTTGAAAGTATCACCGTCGTCCTTCATTGTGTACTTAATTAGAAATTCATTAAAGCTTTTTTTTTTTATTGTTGCGATTCTGATGTCTTTGAGTCTAAAATTTGGATTTGAAGTCGTTTTTGAAGTAAATACTTGATCGGCTATAATCTCCCAGTTTATGAAGTCTGTGTGGTCCAAGGTATTTACAACATAAGGCCGTGATGTCTTGCGTGCTGTAAGCATGAAAGTAGGCCATCATTGTACTGGGCTCCACACACTGAGTTTTCGAACCTCACGTTCTATAACATTATGCATCGAATCCACCGGCATTTAAATAAGTAATATAATTATTATAATGGAATAATGAAAAAGTTATGTTGATAAATAGATCCTTCACGTCGCAATTAAAGTGCTATATCGTTATCTAAAGTGTTACATTAACATAAGAAGAAATACATTGACGACAAAAAACAAGGAAACTGTCAACAATGTAACGTTCGAGATTTAAAAATTACACCGTATTTGCCTGTATTTCACCAAAGATTTTTACAGATGAGTATTGTTTTCATAATTTATAAGCCTAGTTTTTAGTTTATTTGTCCAGGATTTCTAATTGTCATATTTCCTTTTGCCACCTTCATACGTTTTGAGGAGAACTTTGCTTAAAACATAACAGGTTTTACATGTCGGACCCTGACATCAGAAAGACGTATTGCAGCGTTATAGTTCATTATTTTAGACGCCTGTATAAAATCGATTAGCAATGTTGAGCTACGTATTATTTGGTTGTAACAAAATAAATAAAGTTGTGTAGAGAGTAACTCCGTCTATTGGCGCATTGTTGAAATAAAGTTGCGTAGAGAGTAACGCCATCTATTGGCGTGTTGTTGAACTGAGATGACAGGTAGAAGGCTTTGGAACGTCGAGAGGTTTCTCTCGAGTGAGCGTAGGCACGAGTTGGCATTTTTGTCGGTATGTTGGTAGACTGGTCGAGCAGGTTTGCCAACTTGACTTTGAGGCGGGAGCAGAGAGGCTCCGCCGCTGGTAGTTCTTCTTGATCGGACCGCGCTAGAGATCGGACGTACTCGTTAGCCAACCTCGTGCCTAACTCGCTACGTTCCTGAAGGTTTATACCTGAAGGATTATTCTGATTTAGCTAAGTGTTTTATTTCAAGTGTTATTTTGATTTCTTATGTTTCATTAGAAGCTTACTTTTGTGAAATAAAGAAATGATGTGTTATGTGTTGTTTTAACTTGTTTTGAAAAGATTTGTCCCTCTGAGTTTGTTGCCGGTCCCATATAGGGCAAAATCTTCTCAGGTCAGATATGTAGGGTTGAAGCCGGCCTAGTTTGACTTGAATAAAGATTTAAACGGTTTCTTTTTACTTTCATATCGCTCCCTTGAGTTAAAAATAGCAATTGGTTCTTTTAAACATTTAGTACTGAAGTATAGTAGGCACTAGTATGGTTAACGAGTCCTAATGTTTATTTCATGCACTGGTAGCAATGGTAGCATACTGGTTTAGCTGTGAAGTAATACATTATCGTACTACCCCCACGCGCCCACCGCCTTTTAGGACCATCGGTATTCGACATACATATATACCTAAATATCTTAATTCATTTTTAAATCACCTCAAGAAGAATAAAATCATACCCTGCGGTAAGCAGTTTACATACAAAACAGTGAATTATAAAATTTATTCTATAAAATCTAAGAAGCTTAACACTTATAAATCAAGTCAGTGGATTCATGTTTACATATTTTTTTTAAATCACAATTTGAAATCACAACACAAGCATTGAAATTCATTCATCTTTTTTACTCAGATGTCATATACTATGAATATGTTTACAGCAAAAACTACTAAGATGACTACACGCAGGGATGTCCTAGTTGCTAAAATGCAGCAATTACAGGAAGAATTGAAAACAGCCGATGAATTGTACAAAAGACTCCTTCAAGAACAGGAAGAGAGTGCAGAGCAATTTGAGCAAGTTGTTAGAACAAACACAACCCTCAAATCTCAGCTTGCTAACCAGGACGTTGAGTTAGAAGACATGTGTAGTGTGTGTACTACGCCTTACCCACACACGTGCATAGCTTAGTATATAAAGGCTTGTACTTGTTATTTAAGACAGAATAAACCTATATTCAGTACGAACGAGTTCTCCTTTACGTCCCACCTCACATGGCGACCCTGCCAGTGCGGCCTTGCGCTGCACTGGCGGCGCGCTGCGCCAGCCAGAAGTACCGGCCTTGGTGAAAATATTGGAACATTCAGTGTAATAAAAAGACTAATACTCGTAATACAAAAAGTGAATGTGAAAAGTTTAGACTAATCATAACAATTAAATTGTGTGCAACGTGGACAAGGACCTAGTGCAAATGCAAAAAATACCTAAATAAGTATTTTAAAATTAGACGTGGCAAAAAGACAAATGTGAAAATGGACTTAAATAAAATTAAAAAAGAAAAACCGCTGATAAACTTGTAAGTTGCAGCCGGGAGCTTACGTCAGGCCTTACGTCCCACCTCACACATGCAGGGCCAGCGAGATGAACTAAAAGCTGCCGTTGATCAGTTCAAGAATTGTCAGGAGATACATGAGCAGTCATTACAACGCATCCAGGACTTAGAACAGCAGTTGGAGGAGTCAGAATCAAAACATAGTTGCAAGTATTGTTCCGGCCACTCCGGACTGCCAGACAATAATTTAAGTATTTTTGCTGAAATTAATAGTTTTGATGTAGATTCAGTTGATGATAGCATAGGGTTCTCCCCAATGGTAGAAACAGTAGATTTAAAAAGTTCTGTGCACATTGAAGGCAGTAGTGATATTAGAGTCACACTGAAAGGATCCAAAAAAAATTAAAAATATTTAAAACTTAGTAGATTCATAAAGAAATCTAAACTTTTGCTAAAACGCCATAATTTAATATTCAAAACAATACGATCCAAATGTAACAGTGTCGCCTTAAGCGATGAACTTCTAAGCTGCCAATACAAACTACCCATACAACCATTTCCAGTCGCCGTTACGACGCGGTGTTGACACATCTTGTGTCGACACCGTCTGTTTCGGTCACAATTCCAGTCGCAGAGTCGTCGCCGTGTCGACACAGTTACCAGAAATGGGGAAGGGTCGACACATGACACAAAGTGGGCATTTCTCAGGAGGGCCATTTTTACGTGTCCGGGGCAATAAATGATTGAATTTACTGTTCAATAAATCTGAATTAATTTAGGCATGATCTTCAGCCTATGTTCTGTCTGGGACACTATCAAATTATTTATTTATTATTTATATAATACAAGGAAAAAAAATTCAAATGCCAAAAATGATGTTCGGTGGGAGTGTCCCGCACCCAGATTTTATGAAACAAAAAATTATTACTCAAGATGGGGCATTAGATCGCAGTTATTATGGATAATCACGCATAAGGTATTAGTTAACTTATCATATTCTTTATATCACAATAATGTGTTTGCTCAACTCATTGAATAAAACCAAATTTACGATGTGTCCCGGGCTAGTGCCTGATTTCGGTGTAATTTGCAAAACATGTCGGTACTCCTTCAAAGTTGTAAACCAGGAACTCAGTGTCTCAAACATAGTATGCTTTAGTTGTGCCTTAACCGTTGAATAGAGTAGAGGTACAGTCACAGTATATTAAAGTGATTTTTTAAAGGTTTCACCGTCCTTCGGTGGGTTTGGTTCTATGTTTTTTTGAGATCGGTGGTGCAATTTACTCCGAAAGTTTCAGTGCATTTATCGTTATGCAAGTGCTTAAGAAATCCTCGAAAGTACGTAAATCCATCATTATTACATCTCCTCTGTATCACTCATGCTATTTCTCTAATTGCTAAAAAGCGATTAATTTTGACATCACTGGTGTTGATTTCCTTGGATTCGGTGGATTTTTTGACCACCGATATCAAAAAAGTGATCACTGAATTCAAATCCTGCTTTGTATACTAGCTTGTTGTACTAATTTATCACACCTAAAAAGTGCAAGATACGTTGTATAAACGTAAAATTATGTTTGTAAGTAAATTAAGTCATAATAGGTACAAAAATTCACTAGTTTACTATGAGTAGTTTTTTAAACCAGACGTGTGTTGAAACTTGTAGACCCAATGTTTCTTTCTCTGTCTTGATGTTCTCTTCAAACCAATGAAGTAAATTATGTTAATTGTCCTCTGTATCACCTGAGGCCCTACACCTCGATAACTTTAAACGTGTCAGCCATGTTAAATGAATGCAGATCCCACTTCTTTTACAATAACTTGTGTATGTAAGTATTATGCACCCAAGGGACGGGATGTTCAGAACAAGGGATTAAAAAGAAAGTGGCCTTCTAATGTCGAGATCGCTTCAAAGGCACTGAGCGTACCTTACTGATCGATATTTCTAAAGGATAGCCATAGACACAAATTGAACATAGCAAATGTTTTAACAATCCTCAATGTCTTACGTCTTTATGTCTAAATATAGGAGTTACAAATTAGCTCAAGTGTTTCAGAATGCTGGAGATCTCCAGCACCCTCAAATAATTAACAGGTTATTAGATCTTCAAGCATTAGTCGACCACTTCAAATAGTTTTAAATTGATGGAGTTCACGCTTTAAAACTCTGTTATTCAAAAATACTTGTTTTCCGTATTGCATCACATTGCTTTATAAGTGCATTAAATATTTTTTGAGCATTGAACACCACTCAAAAGTTTCTTGTTTATCGAGTGTAGGTAACATAAGTTTCTTTTTGATGCGTGTGCGGTCGGATTGTGTGAAACAAACGTCTTCTCCTTTATGGCACTAATGTGCGAATTTGTGGTCGACATGTCTGAAACTCGTTCCAGGACCATACATCGCCCACCACCCTATTATATGAGAGGACAGTCAAATAGTGTGGGATATCTTCTAGAGATGTTGTTTTACAAGCCGTAATTAGGTTATTTTAAAATCTATTAAATTTATGTAAGCTTTCGAGATCATTAGCCTTATTGAATGAATGAATGAATGAATATTCTTTATTTCAGACCAGGTCCATATAAAATTAAAATTAAAATTAAAATTAAAATTAAAATTAAAATTAAAATTAAAATTAAAATTAAAATTAAAATTAAAATTAAAATTAAAATTAAAATTAAAATTAAAATTAAAATTAAAATTAAAATTAAAATTAAAATTAAAATTAAAATTAAAATTAAAATTAAAATTAAAATTAAAATTAAAATTAAAATTAAAATTAAAATTAAAATTAAAATTAAAATTAAAATTAAAATTAAAATTAAAATTAAAATTAAAATTAAAATTAAAATTAAAATTAAAATTAAAATTAAAATTAAAATTAAAATTAAAATTAAAATTAAAATTAAAATTAAAATTAAAATTAAAATTAAAATTAAAATTAAAATTAAAATTAAAATTAAAATTAAAATTAAAATTAAAATTAAAATTAAAATTAAAATTAAAATTAAAATTAAAATTAAAATTAAAATTAAAATTAAAATTAAAATTAAAATTAAAATTAAAATTAAAATTAAAATTAAAATTAAAATTAAAATTAAAATTAAAATTAAAATTAAAATTAAAATTAAAATTAAAATTAAAATTAAAATTAAAATTAAAATTAAAATTAAAATTAAAATTAAAATTAAAATTAAAATTAAAATTAAAATTAAAATTAAAATTAAAATTAAAATTAAAATTAAAATTAAAATTAAAATTAAAATTAAAATTAAAATTAAAATTAAAATTAAAATTAAAATTAAAATTAAAATTAAAATTAAAATTAAAATTAAAATTAAAATTAAAATTAAAATTAAAATTAAAATTAAAATTAAAATTAAAATTAAAATTAAAATTAAAATTAAAATTTAAATTAAATTATAACATTACATTACATTAATACATTACATGTGTTAGTAACAGTGTGAAATCATTAAATTAATGTTCCTACAACTAAGGTTAGTATATATACAGGACATCACAGACTTTCTACATACAGTATATTGGCTTGCCTGTCAGTACATGTATCATATTACAATGGTTTATGTACTGACAGTCAAACCTTGACGCAAATGCCCTCAGGATAATGTTAGAGCTGTCCCGCACCCTACGCGACAGGGATGTGCACCGCTTCCGCATTGTGGTGTAGAAACAGTCTACCCTAGCTTCAGCAAACATCCCCGATGCGCTGCAGTAGCGAGACAGCCCCATCATCATCCTGAAGGCATTGTTGTACTGTACACGGAGGGCGTTGTACTGTTTCTGCGTATAAGAGATCCACAGGCTGCTCGTGTAAAAAGTTGTACAAAAGGCTCTAAAGAGAGTTACCTTAACTTCAGCAGAGCAACGAGCGAACCTGCGGGCCACCATGTTTGCCCTAACAGACAACGCCCTCCGTTCTCGCTCAATATCGGCATCATCTTTCAAGTCAGAGGTTACCACATGGCCAAGATACTTAAAAGATTCTACCCTATTCAAAGGAGTACCATATAATCGAATAGGCGGCACAGGTGGCAGATCTTTACCTCTGACTTGAAAGACCATGCATTCGCTCTTTTTTATATTGTACATTAGACCGTGACTTTTAGCATATTGCTCACATATGCCAAGCAACTGCCCAAGGCCACACGGAGAGGCACTCAACAGCACCATGTCGTCAGCGTAGCTTAAGTTGTTGAGACATACGTCATCAATGTGGCAGCCGACATGAGTGCTGCTGAGCTCCTCTATTAATGCATTTACATACAGGTTGAAGAGCTTGGGTGAGGAGATACCCCCTTGCCTCACCCCGCACTCCAACCTGTATGGATCCGAATATGCGTTTGACCATCTCACCACGTTGACCTGGTTAATATACCAGAACTTAAAGAGGCGGTAAAGCTCAGTAGGCATATTGATGTTTTTTAGTTTCTGCCATAATACATCATAATTAACCAGGTCGAACGCTTTAGAGAGGTCAAGAAAACACGCATACACGGCCGTGCTTCGACCCGTATAGTACCTGACTGTCTGCTTTAAACTCAAGATAGCCGTTTCGGTTGACAGGCCCGGTCTGAAGCCGAATTGGTTGTGATGTAGATTTAGGTACTTGTCAAGCTGAGTGCTGAGCAGACTGTCAAGCACCTTAGAGATCACGGTTGCCAATGAAATCGGCCTATAGTTGCTTTTATCACTTATATCAGCATTTTTGTTTTTAACTATTGGCACAACTACAGTTTTCATTAGAGCATCTGGCAAGTAAGAATGACTCATGCAAAGGTTAAATAATAAGGCCAGTACTCTAGGCAAGTGAGAGCCAGCATACTTAAGGTGTTCTATGCTTAGGCCGTCGTGTCCAGGAGATTTTCCCCGAGCCATTGATTGAATTACTGCATGTACGTCTTTCGCATCAAATCTAGCTATAATTTCCTGTCCTCGCGGCCATTCATCACCTTCTGACGGCGATGCCACCAAAGGTGACGATACAGTGAAATGAGATTTAAATATGCTGGCTATACTGTTATGATCGCTAATGCCATTAATACTTGCCGGAAGACTAGGTTTGCCATTCAGCCTCTTAGTTGATTTCCAAAAGCTACGAAAGTCTTGATTTCTATGATGACTTGCCAAGATGTCCATTTTTATTTGTTCGCTGTGATTTTGACACCACTTCAAGCGCTGTTTAAAAACATTACGACTACTTTGCATGTCATCATAAACACGTCCGGCTTTAGGTTTTCCATACAAAATCCATAACTTAAATTTATCCCTAGCCTCCAAATGCGCCGCACGGACATATTTGTTCCATCCAATGACTACTGGTTTCTTTTTAAAGGCACGTTTCAAAGAATAACAACCAGTGGCCGCATCGCTCAAAACCTCTATTATATTAACATATAATGCATCTATAAGTCTTTTGTGTGTGTCGTCATCACAACAACGGTCACCGCAAGATTTAAAGTCATTAGAATAATTAATTCGGCCAAGCCGCTCATTACAAATTTTGTTATACAGATCTACTTGTTCGGGTTTTCTTTCCCTCCAAATAATCTTGTTAGTCACAGGCTTTATTTCGTATAATAACTCGGACCCAATATTACCAAAGTTACATTTAATACAGAGAGGATAGTGGTCTGACCATATTACATCATAACTAAAGCTAACATTTACAATTGTTTTCGTGGCAGATTCCGTCGTCAAAATGTGGTCTAGCCACCGCCTAGACCCGTTAGCCTCGCTGATAAAACTGTAGGTATTTGATCTCAATCCTAACGTTTCAATGTCAGCACAAGTCCACTTTTGTTCGGAACAAAAATTTATCATTTCGTTATAAAATAATTCGTCCGGATGAGCGTTAAAGTCTCCTAATATGTATGCTAAACGGACATCCTCATTAATAATAGTAGCACTCACCAGGCTAAGGCAATCCGTAAATTCCACTAAGTTCATAATTTTATCCGTAGGCATGTAAACACTGAACACAAGTAACGATTCTCGAGGGAGGTTAATTTTTATGGCACTTACGCGCGCGTTATCACACTGCACAATAGAAACGTTGGGAAACACACTCTTATTCCACATCAGCGCGACACCGCCATACGGTCTTCCACGAATCATGCCAACCGTGGTGTCCATCGCTGAGGTTCCAGTATATCCAAACCTTGTGTCTATCTCAGCTAAGTAATGTATATCGTCAGGCCGCAACCAGGTTTCTTGCAAGGCAATGACATCCGAAGACTGACATAATTGCCGTATAGAATCCACTGACCGCTTTACGTTCTTACAATTAAAGCTTACTAACTGTACCAATCCATTGGCACTATTTATACATTTTTGGTTATTTGTTTTTTCCATTATGAATGCTATTATGTGTGCCGTCAACAGATGTCTTTCTGTTCGCCGTGCTTTGCCTAAAATGCACAAATCTCTTAAATACTATGCCCTTAGGCCATATTTTAGCATCCAGGAAAAGTGACTCTTTACTTTCCAATACGAAAAACTTGAATGCATTATGGGATTTTTTTTGGATATTTAGTTTTTCTAATATTATGTTTTCCTGTGTTTTGTCCTTGACATAGTTTATAATATCGGATTCAAGGCAATCTTTGTTTACATTTGAGATAAAAATCGGTATTTTCCTCTCGGCCGCCCTAAACTTAACATTGTTTTGCGCATCGCAGGCTAAGCCTCGTTTTCCCGCATAACGGTAATTCGGTTTATTACGCTTATAGGTCTTTGTAATCCATTCACCGTTTTCACTATTATTGTCGTCGCGCGGGTAGCTGTTGTTGTCTGTCACCGCGCAGTGGGTATCCGTATCACATTCCTTGGCCGCTTGCGCACACGGTTCAGCAATCTCCGGTAGGGGAGGATGACTCACCTCAACGGATAATAACGGATTCGATGTTGCGATTTCGTTGTTATTGTGACACTTTACTTGAATATTTTTGTGTGGCGATTGTTTCTTCGGAGATAACTGCCTATTGTTTATCTTATTATCATTATTTAGCGGTATAGTAGGAGATACTTGTGACGTGCAGGAAGAGTTCTCTTTTTCTGAGTTTGTGGAACAGTGGGATAGCCCAATTGGGCCACTGTCATACATCCACGCTCCCCGCCTCGCATTCACCTTGCTAAAGGGGGATTGCGGTATTGACGCATATTTCATATTATTTAAATCCAAACGTAGCTCCTCAAGTTGAGTTATTGTAGCATAAGAAGATTTTATTAGCGTAATGTCATTTTGCATCTTTGCGAGATCTTTTAACAGTTTTGTACAGTCTAAATGATCTACCGTTATTGGAGGTAAGTTCTCGAGTTTACGCGCAACGAACACGGGCACTTTATCTATTTCGACTGATCGTAGTAGTGCCACAATGTCCTCCAAGTCTCGAACCTCCTTGCCACTGTTTTTTCGCGATATTTTGCGATGATCGGTCGACACAGAATCAAACAATAAACATTTTGATTTTTTTATCTCTTCGCTGGAAAACGACGTTCTACAAAGGCGCACTAAAGTGTCGTCATCTATTACCGATAGTTTATTCTGTATGTAGCACAACAGTTCATTAATAACGATATTACACGTGTTACATTTAAGCACATTCGCCATTTTTACGAATTTCGTCTCATGCGAGTCGGCGAGATAGCCGTTGACGTATTACATCGCTTATAATCAAATAAGAATGAAAAATATGATTAAAATGTAATACGATTGAGATATAAAATTGAAATGTGATTTTTGTGTATGCATTATTGAATTCGGTGACGCCAATTGATTTCAGTGCCTGCACATGATTTCGGTGTTTTTTCAATCTCAAATATCTTAAAAACTATAAGGTTCTAATGGAGGCCTCCACTACCAATATTTTTTATTCTAAGGCTAGATTTTAGGAATTAAAGTCGCATATCAAATAAGTTAAAAAAAATATTTGGCACCGAAGTCAGGCACCGAAGGTCATCTCTGAGAAACGCCCAAGTGACATAAAGTGTGGTCGCCGTGTGCACACATTGTTTCGGGTTTGCGACTACTTTATGCCAAAATCATTCGTTCATTCGTTCATTTTGTTCCTGTCAAATGGAAACTGTCAGATGGAAAAATACTTAAATAAAAATAAGTGACATTAATACGCCATCTCTAAAACGGATTACAAGACGTAATTATATATTGTTTGCATTAATATTACAATAGGACTTAAATTATTATGGGGAATTAAACTGCTCGAGTGATTTGATAAACTAAGTGTAATATAATCAACGCGCCACCACATTGTTTTAGTTTAGCCGGAAATGAAATTGTTTACTTCTCAGTGCCTGTGTTCATAACTATATTATTTGAAGCATTTTTAGTACTTCGATGCGTATACTATACTTAAATAACAGAAATAACGCTTTACATACTACGAAACTTGTTAATTATGATGTATAAATATGGTTTAAGGCTGAGAAATATTGCAGTCACAAAGTAGTTGCAATGTTTCGACTTTGTGTCGACTCTGTGTTGACACATGACACGCGCTGTCAAAAGTAATAACAAAGTTACTGGTATGTTACTGGATTTGCAAAATGGCTCCTTGTGTTGATTTGTTTTCAGATATTCTCAAAGTGTAAAAATTCCGTGGTCAGAGATGGGCATTAATCGATTAACTGTTTATTCGACTAATTAATGGAATAAAAAAAGTTAATTCTTAAATTTTAATCGCGATTAGTTTAGTCGACCTAACATAGATTGAAATTGAATTAATCTGAATATTAGTCGAATAAATTATCGATTAAATCTCGATTGAAAGTTGACAGGGGGCCATTTTTGTACGTAAAAATAATAGAAATGTCTTGCATGCAGATGGTAGCAAAACACTTTGTCATAAAAGTCGAGATGGGTGTCGATATATAGGTTTTAGGGAGTGCCGATTTCGAAAATAATGACCATTTTGGAATCCGAAATGGCGGCCATGCACTGTGTCATAAAAGTCGTCATGGATGTCGTTTTATACGTTTTAGGGGGCCCCAATTTTGAAAATGATGACCATTTTGGATTCCAAGATGGCGGCCATGCACTATGTCATAAAAGTCGTCATGGATGTCGTTTTATAGGTTTTAGGGGGCCCCGATTTAGAAAATGATGACCATTTTGAAATCCAAAATGGCGGCCATGCACTATGCCATAAAAGTCGTCATGGGTGTCGTTTTATAGGTTTTAGGGGGCGCAGATTTCGAAAATGATGACCATTTTGGATTCCAAGATGGCGGCCATGCACTATGTCATAAAAGTCGTCATGGATGTCGTTTTATAGGTTTTAGGGGGCGCAGATTTCGAAAATGATGACCATTTTGAAATCCAAAATGGCGGCCATGCACTATGTCATAAAAGTTGCCATGGGTGTCGTTTTATAGGTTTTGGGGGGCGCAGATTTACAAAATGGCTCCTTGTGTTGATTTGTTTTCAGATATTCTCAAAGTGTAAAAATTCCGTGGTCAGAGATGGGCATTAATCGATTAACTGTTTATTCGACTAATTAATGGAATAAAAAAAGTTAATTCTTAAATTTTAATCGCGATTAGTTTAGTCGACCTAACATAGATTGAAATTGAATTAATCTGAATATTAGTCGAATAAATTATCGATTAAATCTCGATTGAAAGTTGACAGGGGGCCATTTTTGTACGTAAAAATAATAGAAATGTCTTGCATGCAGATGGTAGCAAAACACTTTGTCATAAAAGTCGAGATGGGTGTCGATATATAGGTTTTAGGGAGTGCCGATTTCGAAAATAATGACCATTTTGGAATCCGAAATGGCGGCCATGCACTGTGTCATAAAAGTCGTCATGGATGTCGTTTTATACGTTTTAGGGGGCCCCAATTTTGAAAATGATGACCATTTTGGATTCCAAGATGGCGGCCATGCACTATGTCATAAAAGTCGTCATGGATGTCGTTTTATAGGTTTTAGGGGGCCCCGATTTAGAAAATGATGACCATTTTGAAATCCAAAATGGCGGCCATGCACTATGCCATAAAAGTCGTCATGGGTGTCGTTTTATAGGTTTTAGGGGGCGCAGATTTCGAAAATGATGACCATTTTGGATTCCAAGATGGCGGCCATGCACTATGTCATAAAAGTCGTCATGGATGTCGTTTTATAGGTTTTAGGGGGCGCAGATTTCGAAAATGATGACCATTTTGAAATCCAAAATGGCGGCCATGCACTATGTCATAAAAGTTGCCATGGGTGTCGTTTTATAGGTTTTGGGGGGCGCAGATTTAGAAAATGATAACCATTTTGGATTCCACTTTTATGACAAAATACGTAGCCACCATCTTGGATTATAAAATGATCATCGTTTTCGAATTCTGCACTCCCTAAAACCTATAAATCGACATCCGTGACGACGCAAGTTATCTTTATTTTCAGATCTAACAAATTGCTACAGAATACAAAGGACAAAAAAGAAGCGAGGAGGTAATGAAACAAGCAAAAATACAGATGATTCCTCGACGCAATTGGGTGATTCTTAAATTGTGTCCAGATTTTTTTTGTCATAAAAGTTTATATTTTTCACATATTACTCTCACAAGTTCCGTGACATTTCGACCTTGTAATTTTTTAAGTAAATGTTTTTGTTTATCTATGAGGATCTCACTAGAATAGTATAATCAAGGTATGTTTATATTTGATGAATGAAATAGTAACGCAAAAAAAAAATATATTTGTGTCTTATATTCCTGCCGAAGACTTTTATTTTACCTTTTCCTTCTACACAAGTTTGGCCAAGTAATAAGAATTTAGGGCTCTCAATTTTATTTTGACTTCTACAACAGTAAAGCTACGAGGCCATGTTTGGTATCGTTTTCGTATAAATTCGCAGTACCAAATTTAGTTAAGGTATCACATTGACACCATTCCGAAGTAAAAACATATAAACTTATTAAAATACTTTCTTTTAAACTCCTCTTCACGCTTAAACTGCTGAACAGTTTTAATTTAAATTTGGTACACATATATTTTGAGTCCCGAGACAGGATATAATAAGTTATCTCAAAAATCATCCTTTAAAGGTGTGAAATGAGGTGTAGGGGGGAATTCAGAATTGACTTCTTGAAGTTAATACTGTTTAAGTTTAGGTTTGAAGTCATGTTTTTTCATCATTTTTAACTAAATCAAAGATGTAGACCATCCCAAATTTCATATAAATCGGTTCAGCGGTTATTGATTTCCCGTACAAATTTCCACGCCACTTTTCACACCTTCAAAAGATGATTTTGGTTATAAGATCTATCCTATGACCTGTTCCGGGACGCAAACTATTTCTATACCAAATTTCAACGAAATCGGTTCAGCGGTTAAGCGTCAAGAAGAGTTTCAAAAAACCGGCCAAGTGCGAGTCGGACTCGCGTATTAAGGGTTCCGTACATTAAGTCCGACTCGCGCTTGACTGCACATTTCTAATAGGTTTTCCTGTCGTCTATAGGTAAAGAACTATTTTGTGTATTCAGACGGATATACATACAGACGCACGAGTGATCCTATAAGGGTTCCGTTTTTTCCTTTTGAGGTACGGAACCCTAAAAAGATTTATTTTTATTTTGTGGAATGGTGTCAATGTGATATCTTAAATGGATTCAGCACCCCAGATTTATACGAAAACGATACCAAACACGGCCTAGCACCTTCACTGATATAGATATATCAAGATAAAATTGAGAGCCCTAAATAAACTTTCCAGAGCGGATATCTCAAAAACTATTCAACATATCGAAAAAATTGACTGAATAAACTTGTAACAAATTAAATTAACTTTCATTTTGTTAAGTGGCCATGTCGCTGAGATGCATAGTTTCCGAGATATAATCGAAAAACGGGAAAATGGGACCTTCAAAGCCCCCTCTCTCCCCCCCGCTCAAGGGCTACGGCCGGGGACTTTTGATATGTTCACCTCCTAACTTGTCAAACCGAGTTACGGAGTCAAAAATTGTGTTCCGAGCATTTCCCTCTACAACTTTTAGAGCATTCGTTGCCTGACCTAAGTAGCTTATTGAATTTCTTTAAAAACTTTTCTGTAAAAGGTTGACGGGTGTTGGGTGTTTATATGGTTTCGGTCGATTATTATCATTTGCATTGCCCATGATGACTTACTAGAATTACGAGCACACGAGACACTAATAGTAGTTTGACAAACCTTGGTTTTCAAGAGGTATTTTATATTGACATTTGCTGTCACAAATTTGCTGTCAGATTTAGTCGCAAACCGCACGCAAAGTGCACACAAATGTGTCGACACCTTGTTACGGAAAAGTGTAGACACGGCGACGACACTTTGTTTCGAAACAATTCTAGACACATTGTGTGGACTCTGTTACGACACATCTGACATTTTGTTACCACTTTGTGATTCTGCGACTGGAATGGTTATATGGGTAGACCGGACAGTAGAAGAATTAAATCATCGCTCCGATGAATTAGAAAAATTAGAATTAAAATTGAAAAACTTAAATAATAGAGACGAACTGTCAAGTAAAGCGTTACAGGAATACATAGCCTTTATGAATAATGTTCTAGAACCGGGGAGCGGCTACACTCTGCGTATGGACTCGCCGCGGCCACCGACCCGGCCTGCCGCGCCGGACTCGCCCGCGCTGCGCGCCGCCCTGGCCGCGCCGGGCTCGCCCGCGCTGCGCGCCGCCCTGGCCGCGCCGGGCTCGCCCGCGCTGCGCGCCGCCCTGGCCGCGCCGGGCTCGCCCGCGCTGCGCGCCGCCCTGGCCGCGCCGGGCTCGCCCGCGCTGCGCGCCGCCCTGGCCGCGCCGGGCTCGCCCGCGCTGCGCGCCGCCCTGGCCGCGCCGGGCTCGCCCGCGCTGCGCGCCGCCCTGGCCGCGCCGGGCTCGCCCGCGCTGCGCGCCGCCCTGGCCGCGCCGGGCTCGCCCGCGCTGCGCGCCGCCCTGGCCGCGCCGGGCTCGCCCGCGCTGCGCGCCGCCCTGGCCGCGCCGGGCTCGCCCGCGCTGCGCGCCGCCCTGGCCGCGCCGGGCTCGCCCGCGCTGCGCGCGCTGTTCGCGTCACGCGCCGCCCGCGCGCCCGAGCTGCGCGGCGACGCCCCCGCCTCCGGCCTTGGGGACCCGGCGCCCCTGCCGCCATCGTCACCACCGAGCCTCGTCGAGCAGGTTCCATCGGGGCCGGGCCTCGCCGAGCCGACTCCATCGCTGCCGTGCCTAGTCGAGCCGGCTCCTTCACCGCCGAGCCTCGTCAAGCTGGCTCTATCGCTGCTGACCTATGTCGAGCCTGCTCCATTACCACCGAGCCCTGTCGAGCCAGCTCCATCAGCGTATCGTCCTGTCTTGGCAGCTCCATCGCCGCCTCGCCCTGTCTCGCCAGCTCCATCGCCGCCTCGCCCTGTCTCGCCAGCGCCATCACCGCCTGGCCTCCCCTCGCCAGCACCCCCGCCGCCTCGCTTCGGGCCGTGCTGTACTCGGACGAGGTGGGCGCCGGCCTCGGCGTGCTGCTGGCGCAGCGCTTGTCGCAGGGCGTCATCAACGACTGTCACCCGGGAGCCTCTGTCGATCGTCTGATCGAATGTATTTCTGCGGGCGAGTTTGACCGCGACTCGACGCTTGTAGTTTTATTAGGGAATAGTGTAGACTGTACTAAGCGAGATATCTTAAAATTATCCGCTACGCTGTCGGCGATTGACCGGGGAGGGGTTGCTAAAATAATTATCTGTGCGCTCCCTTATAGAATGTCGAGCAAGGTCAATAAGAGGGTATTTCATTACAAATATTACAATGCTTTATTGTATAATCTTTCCTTGTACAGTAGTACGATTTCGTATTTTGATACGAATAAATTTATAGAAGATTTTGTTATGCCCCATAAAAGAACCTACCTACCGAGAAGATGTATAGTAGAGTGTGCTAACCTGTTAGCATATAATATTGAAGACCCCGTGGTGGCTAGCACGGCGTCTAATAGCCTTAAGTCGCGTAGTATTTTACGCCTTGGTAGCGTAAGGTTTGAGATGGAGCCGCCTGGTGATTTGAATTTAAGGCCGTTCCCGTACCCAAATGAAATCTACAATCGAGCCTCCCCTCACGCCACCCATCCCGCCCCTAGATACAATGACGATACAACAGCGCCACGCAAGAAGTAGCGACTTAAATGAACTAACAGGACACTGATTTGTAAAACGTATTACTAAATACTGAAAAAAAGCATGCTGCATCTCATAGATGGCGTTAAAGTTAAATTGGAAAAATAAATGAAACATAGTGCAAATTAAATATTCATTTTAATGAAGTCAACTCTTATTTCAATAATATTTAATTATGAGGGTGTAAATACAGTTTATATTTAAACAAATTAATGACTGCAAGTTTTCTATAATATCATTATTTATTAGGTATACTGTGCAGGTATATCATCGATATTTATTAAAAAAAAACCGGGCAAGTGCGAGTCGGACTCGCGCACGAAGGGTTCCGTACCATAATGCAAAAAACAAAAACAAAAAAAAAGCAAAAAAAAAAACGGTCACCCATCCAAATACTGACCACTCCCGACGTTGCTTAACTTTGGTCAAAAATCACGTTTGTTGTATGGGAGCCCCATTTAAATCTTTGTTTTATTCTGTTTTTAGTATTTGTTGTTATAGCGGCAACAGAAATACATCATCTGTGAAAATTTCAACTGTCTAGCTATCACGGTTCGTGAGATACAGCCTGGTGACAGACGGACGGACGGACGGACGGACGGACGGACAGCGAAGTCTTAGTAATAGGGTCCCGTTTTACTCTTTGGGTACGGAACCCTAATTAGGGCATACCGGTACAAGTGCGAAAAATAGGTAATTCGCACATGTATCATACAACGTTTTACAGTACATAATATGGCCCTTTAAATTTTCGACATAGTTACGTAATGTGCTAATTATCGCACTAATGCGGTAAAGTAGCACCATATTGTAATAGTACTTACCTACATTACGTTTACAAGTGCGGCAAATAGGAAAATCGAAACGAGTGGCGATAAATTCGAACACGACCGAAGGGAGTGTTTTGAATCGACACGAGTTGCGAATTACCTATTGGCACATGTATCGTACAACGTTTTACAGTACCTACAGTCCTACATACTAGGGTTTGCTCCCGGGAAATACCGGTACCGAAAGTACCGGGAATTCCCGGGATTTAGAGCCAAGCAAAGAACCGGGATTTCAAAATTAAAGTCCCGGTACTTTCGGGATTTTCGGGACTAATATTTCCGGTACAATATTTGACTGGGTTTACTAATATGTGGCCGAAAATTGTATGGCAAATTATCACTACCCAAACTATTTTTCCCATAGTATAATTTGGCAAAACTATCAGATGGCAGACCAATGTTTCGCATATATAACATGTCGCAAATGATTATTTACAAAATTATCGTATGGCAAAATATTTAGTTGGTCATGTTTCAAAATGTCTTTTATTGTTATGTCGAATGTATTGATAGGCATAAATTATTTTTCGCCTAATATTGTGAATAACGTACCTATCCCTGGGAGCAGTTTCGTTTTTAGGGTCATAAAAAAAATAACCCTAACCTACCTATCTCTGGGAGCAGTCTCGTTTTACGGGTCATAAAAAAAAATAACACTAACCTACCTATCTCTGGGAGCAGATTCGTTTTTAGGGTCACCAAAAAAAAAATAACCCTAACCTACCTATCTCTGGGAGCAGATTCGTTTTTAGGGTCATCAAAAAAAAAATAACCCTAACCTACCTATCTCTGGGAGCAGATTCGTTTTTAGGGTCAACAAAAAAAAACCCTAACCGACCTATCTCTGGGAGCAGTTTCGTATTTAGGGTCATCAAAAAAAAAACCCTAACCTACCTATCTCTGGGAGCAGTTTCGTTTTACGGGTCATAAAAAAAATAACCATAACCTACCTATCTCTGGGAGCAATTTCGTTTTTAGGGTCTTAAAAAAAAAACCATAACCTACCTATCTCTGGGAGCAGTTTCGTTTTACGGGTCATAAAAAAAATGCTAAATATAATTGTGATCCAATAAAAAGTATGCGAAATTTCAATTTGGGCAAACGTTATTTAACAATAAATAGTTAGGTATAATAAAACATTTGCTTAGTAACTATTTTTCTAAATGAATCGTGGTAAAATGAACATCTGCTAAATAAAATTGTGTTCAAATAAAAATTACGCTAAATAATAATATGCTAAGTATTGGTTTGCCAACTAAAAGTACTGCAATAAGTTGGTTGGGAAGTGAAATTAGGCGAAAAATATTTCGGCGAGATGGCAGTACACCATTTGACTGTTTTCTGTTACTTAGCATGAAATATCATGTTTTTTAAAGAAATACATTATATAAATCCATTGCTGACGCTAATACTTTTACGACTGACCATATATTAAAGCAAAACAAAAATAGTCAATGGGTTTGACAATGCCAACAAAATAAAATAGCTTATTTTGAAACTATACGAGTGTTTCTACGATAAATAATTTTATACGAATAATTAGTTAGTTGTATACTAAATACGAGCAAAAACTAGAGAGAATTGTGTTATTAATAAAATATTTCTTTTAATTCGAATACGGTATAAGAAACTCTTATTGATAATCTGAATGACATTTTAAAATGAATTAAAATATGATAGTGACATGTCCTCTCCTTGGTAAATTCTTAATTCTGGCTGCAACAACTTCTTGATCCTTCCTATTGATAATTTTATTACCATTTTTACCTACTCACATGAGTCACATGCAATTTTGCACATTTATTCAAGCCCCTTATCTTGTCTAGAATACAAAATTTCGTAAACGTAGCTCTAACAGTTATTCATAAATTAACGTTTTAAAACCGGCATTTTTGTGACTGACTGACTAATAGATCAAAAACCTAACCCACTTCGAGCTGACCTAGAAACTTGAAATTTGGCACTAAGGAATGCAAATCGGTTATTTTTTGTATGGAAATAACCGCGGTTTCGGTTAATAGCAGCGTTTTACCTTACAATAAAACGCTTATTAAGCGAAATACCTTATTTGAAGCCTATTTAATATTTGAGAGAGAGCGTTACTGTTGACAGATGACGTAGCGGTTCACAATTGGCTGACACCTACCCTCATACCTACCCCCACCTTCAAGTTACGTTTGCCGTTTTACTCCCCTCCATCCACCACCAGGCACCGTGGCTAGATGCCACGGAGCTTGCCTTCATTGGATCTCAAATAATTATAAATAAAACGAAGTTGCAATAATACCACTTACCAAAGGGTTGCATATAATATTATTATTATTCAATTTTCCAATGTGAAATAAAACATAGACGTACCAGTACATTGGGCTGTATAGATTATAGATGTTGCTCATTGCATCCTGCATGGTGGGAGAAAAAACAGCAAGCCAAAAGTACCCTCAACGGCCTTAATAAAAGTGATGTGGTTTATTGCAACTGAGTGTTGTAGCCACAGGCGAATTTAAAAATATAGGCTTCAAATAAGGTATTTCGCTTAATAAGCGTTTTATTGTAAGGTAAAACGCTGCTATTAAGCTTCAGTACCGTTATTTGAAGCCTATTTAATATTTGAGACGTGTCTGTGATCGCCTGGTGGTCAGAAAACGCCAATGTGATCCATTTATAATGATAAATGAAACTGATGGAATTAACGAGTACAAGTGCACTTAACAATCCGGGTACATGGATGAATGTGAAATAGACTAATGGTCTAAAGTGTGCAGTGACATATTTTACTATACATTATTATTTATGGATAGGTAAGGAGTGTTGTTAAAAGCAAAAGACATGTGTATAGAAAACTGTGTTTATGAAAATCATTTCTGCAAACAATCATGTTTTTATTTTCTCCATCCCACAATTATATTCAGATCATCATTTGTGTTTCCATTTATTTCAAGGTCCACATACTAACAAATAATTCTGGTATACTTTACTTATTTTATCTTGCAACGAGGAAAATAAACTTTGATTATTGACACTTCTCAGTGTCCTGTACCCAGATATGGTTACCAGATATTAGTATTAATAAGGCAGGATACAATTCAACTTATAGGCACACAAAAACGATTTTATACATTTTCTCAGAGCCTCTCTTGTTTCTTTTCAAAAATCTTACAGTCTTAAAGGCAATTAATTCATTTCAAAAGTGCACTTATCACAACCATAATACATGCCATCGTGTTTCTTATACTGTAGAAGTAAGTCATGGCTTTTGGTCAATTAATTCATGGATTAACTGATTAGCTGCTTTTACATGCCAGCTGTTGTACGATCTTAAATAAACAGTAGGTAAGTGATATATTGATGATTAATTTAGGTAGGGCTATAACAGCTTTCTGTTAATCATCTGAAGGAGTTCAACCCTTTACCAAATACGATTTCTCTGCAGTCAATTGTGTACAGCGCGCAGCCATTCAGAATGTAATTGGCCTTGTAAAATATACAATCCTCAATTATAATATTAAAAATCTAATCATGTTGTAACAATCACAGTTTTTTTCCCTGAAATCGCTACGTTAGTAAAACCTCGCCCCAGAGAGTATTCTTAAAATATTTTTGGGCCTGAGCCCATACTTTAACCAGCCTATGATGAGGTTTTATTTTATAACATGTTGGTATAATAATTAGGGCTAATATGGTAAGTATCTGGACTTTACTAATTCAACGGCTGTAATACAGCAAGAATAATACTAGGATTGTTTCTCGTAAAGGTCTCATTACTTTTTTATTGCAATTATGTACCATCAAGCAAGATGTATGGCCAAGCATTATATCAAGGCGTTATATCTGAATAAACTTTACATGGCCTTTAGTTTAGGTAATTATTAACATAAAGTGACCGATTAAAATCTTAAGTAAGCAATCAGAATTTTAAGCACGTTCTGTATCATTAGTAATAAAAGCTCGTCCATTTCTGTTAACCATTTACAATTTCATCTTGATAATTCTGTCCGGAGAATGCTCTCCCGCTTGTTGTTGTATCGTCTGGTATTTTGCATACATATTACTATGTTTGCGTTCCTATTAAGCCTAGGTTTGGCTCGTGAGTAGATGATAGATCTACGTTCAATAAACGTTTTAATAAATTACAATTCGCATTGTTTAAAACATATAAGTAATAGCCATGCTTGCTGGTAGTTCTAGCTTTGTCCACGAATGCTTATTTCGGGATTAATTGCACTACCTGATGCAAGCTCAAGGAAGTACAAGATATATAGACATAATCTAACTACTTATCTTAACAAGGAGATGTTATTGCCTGACAGGTTATAGTAAGGTTCTTCGTTTGCATGTATAATGATATTAATAATAAGTATTATATATTAATTTGGCATTAATCAGCCTTCGAATTTTCCAGTTTTTTAAGAAAAACGAATGATACATCACTTCAAGTTTTAGAATCAATTCAAACTGTTGCGTGGGGTATAGCGCCGTTGCATAGCTTTAAATCGTTCAATGGTTTATAATAAAATGATTTAAATAAAATTTAATGTTAGGTATCCCAGTGAGCTCACTGATTTTCACCTAGGTATATTTGCAACATTCGTAAAGTAAATAGATACAGGTTTCTACGTTATTGTTGCCAAATGCCAAAGTAATGAATGTGAGAAATTTCACAGCACACCAATTAATGAGCATTGGTATAGAAATAACCCTCGAGTTTGCCTGCTTACATTTTCCAGGGAAAATCCTAACCTACGGTCAGGTTTTAGGTTTGAAAGTAGATTCGAATCAATAGGTAAATACAGTCTTTCAACTGCGAAAAGTGCGAGGGTTCAAGAAAAGGTTCTGATATGAAATCGTCTAGGGAATCTAGGATATTTATCTTTAAAGCCTGAGTCATCATCTATCAGTCGTCATCTGGATTGATACCAAAAAGGCTTTCTTTCATTTGGACTGACAATGAGTCGATGAACATACCAATTGTGGGTCATACACATTTTATATTATGGTTAACTTGCTCACGTCTTTTCTGTAGACAACGCAAAGTTAAGGGAGTTTAAAGCTATTTTTTTTATGCTGCACCATTAGAGGCGGGATACATCCAACATTTGTTTTTATGTCCATGGAAGGTACCGTTTTCTAAAATGTGTTTAACCCACGTGGGCTTAAATGATGAATGAATGGTCAAGAACCTTGAACCATTCCAGGGCATTATATTTATATTTTTAAATGACTCGCATTATGTAGCGGCGGGGCGGCCGGCTAATTAAATTCAATAGCAATTTCCAAAAAATCTTTGTTCAACGATTAGTATCTAGATTATCATGACCTTGGCCATTGACTGGGCCGCGTATGACCACACTTTCGAATCCAGACTTTGGGTTTGTTAAAAACGGGATTCGTCACGTTTTTGGTGATTTCTAATGTTACTGACCCAAAAGTCAGATTAACACAGTGTCAGCGCGAGCTACGCGTTCCGAGCGTGGCCGATAACACGAGAAAATCACCTATGCAACGAACAGCCCCTACGAAAAGGGCACCCGCCTAGCGGGTCGCTGGCAGTGAGTGTGTTAAGACTTATTTTATCCTCTTAGGATCTTGTAATGTTAAGATTAGGGTCTTCCCGAGACAATTTAATGTTTTGGGGTGTGATTTCGCAGCAAGGCGAAAATATGATTAAATTCTCAAATGCCTATCGTAGGCAGAGATTTACATGAGGGGTGAATTATATTGGCATGTTGAAAAACATGATAAATAGGTACATGTATGGTAAATGCTTACATGCATGTTGCATGCATGTTGGTAGTAGCAATATTTGGTTAGTGAAACCATGAACTAATTGATACCCACTTGCGCAGCAGGCTAATGGATGTTTCACGCCCTGCGCAGGCCTTTTGTATAATTTTAACATAAGTACTTAGCGTGTTTACGCTTTAAAATTGTTTAATTTTAGTCTAACAACTAGAAAGCAACCTTGCTTTTTAAGGATTCAGAACAATGTCTGATTATAAGTTATTTTTCCCCCATGGCTAATAATTTTCCACACCTTGCGCAGGCGGAATAAGTGGTATATGGAGCCATTGTTGATTATATTATGCCAGTCTTATAGTGCCCATTTTGTTTCATCTGCTAGCGTAGCAGGTTAATGAAGATCACACGCCTTGCGCAGGCGGCGTATCTTCAGTTGGCTTAATAATAATATTCACACGCCTTACGCAGGCGGGAAATGTTAAGTATGTTATTTGTATTATATACGCTTTTTCAATAATATTTCCGCTAATACCCGCATACGCAGCTGGATAATTATCGTAGTAGGAGTAAGTATGCTAATTTACATAATGCAAGATTGTACTACTCTGCTTATGCAGCAGGATATTTATCATCCCTTGTGCAGGCGGCGTTCAATTACTTTATTATGTCATGAACAGAAAAATAATTTGAACCTCCTTTTCTCACAAGGGTTGTTATTATAGCAAAGGGCCAAATAGTGTGCTTCTCCTGTATGTGGGTATACATATATGTATAGCAAATATAAATTTTGTATGTATAAAGATTAAAACTCATGATTAACCAAAAATCACAATAACGCATAAACTGAATAGAGATATGTCACTTATACATACAAGAGTTTCACTTTTAAATCCCTTGCTGTAACTAGAAGATGTTTTTTTTTTTTTTTTGCAGTGGCACTTTTTATTATTAGGTACCTATACAAAACCCTTATTGAAAATAAAATCCACAGAGGTACTGACGGTACTGTGCATCCAACGTCGGTATTATTTAAGAAAAAACTTTCCAAAGGATATGAACACAAAGCTTGAAAATAAGGTATTCGATGTAGGTTTGTTAGTTACCTTTCGACCCTCAGAGCGAAAATAGAAGCCCCGCGATAGGGGCTTCGTCAACTTTAAGGCGGACATGATACTAGAGTAACTCTTTAATGGCCCATGGCGTACCAAACATAGGTAGTATTTCTGATGATCATGGCCTCTTATTGTAGCATATTTTCGACATTATAGCCCCTTTCTGAACCAGTTTGAAAATTAGGGGGTCTTGTATCACGGCAGCACAGTACCAGAAATTATGGAAATGCACGGAAAATATCAGGTCATATACCTTACTACCATTATCATTGTAATTAGACTAAGCTTACTTAATGCAAAAACACAGATGGTTTAGCATAACATATGACGGCACAGAGCGCATCTTTTTAAGAACACCGAAGTTAATTGGCAGTTCTATTCTGTAATAGGAACCTTACAGTCCCCTCCGGAAGACAATAAAACTGAGGCCTATAAATAGCCATTCACTTTTACATTTATTAATGACCTGTTCCGTGCTTATGACGAATCGATTCACTGTAAATAAATAAAATAAAAATCGCTTACTTACGCGACGGCTGCGCTGCACTCGCGATGTGAATCGATCAGGTGTCAGCTATTCCAAATACGTTGACGAACACGAGCTATCCGTCAAATCCTTTAAATTATTTATATCAAACATCGAACGGTAACACCGTTTTTAAAGAATACTTTAAATTAGTACTTACAAAAAATTCTAAGAATCTAAGGATTTCTAAGAATTTTTTGTAGTGAACCGAACGTTCCGACAAACAGAACGCCAATGAAGGCAAGCTCCGTGGCATCTAGCCACGGTGCCTGGTGGTGGATGGAGGGGAGTAAAACGGCAAACGTAACTTGAAGGTGGGGGTAGGTATGAGGGTAGGTGTCAGCCAATTGTGAACCGCTACGTCATCTGTCAACAGTAACGCTCTCTCTCAAATATTAAATAGGCTTCAAATAACGGTACTGAAGCTTAATAACCGATTATTTCCATACAAAAAATAACTGATTTACATTCCCTATTTGGCACCAAGGTAGACTATTAGGAGTTTATAGAGGGAACAATCTAAAAAATGAAAATTATTGATAATTTGATGAAGAAAAACATATATACTTATCGATAATAGATGACTAATTTTCATTTATGGTATCAATCGATCAGGTTTGTCTTTAGGATCAAAAGTCTATATGGGATCCATTGCATTAAAGGAATACAAAAGTCAGAAATGATAGTCAAAGTCCGACAGTCGTACTTCACTCGCGAAACGCCCCGAACAAAACGATATGTGACCGTGACGTCAAGGTCACAAAGAGTCCATCTTGAAGTATGAACAAAACAAGAAAATTGCGATTTTGTCGGTGAAATATTGCGTTTATGTATATAGTTTCCATACAATCTTTTATTGGATAAAATGCGAGGAATCGAATCGAATGGTAACTAACTGCGACAATTCTTCGACCGACGGTTTTGTCAGGAAGCTCTTCTTCCACATTGAACGATATTTGTAACTGAAAATAAAATATATTGTATGTGTTAGCATTTACAATTTGTCACATCATGTACAGTCGACGTCAAAGATATGTACCTATTGCAGCATACTCCTTTGTAATAAGGTGAAAAATGTATACATATATTTGACGTCGACTGTACATATAAAGCACCGGTGGTAAAGAACCAACGAGAGAAATAAAAGTAAGACCCTGTATAATGACTACGAATCGTGTGATAAATCAATTTACGATGGAATTCTGGCACACGAAGTTGAAACAATGTTATTCTAGCTAGGTAGTTAGTACAAAAGGTAAAATTGTTCTCTGCTCTACAATCAATAAGCATAATTAGCATGAATCACCTACCTCATGGGTATCTTCTTCCTCTAATATACTAGGAACCCGATAAGTGTCATCCACCTGTGCAATGCGTGGGTTCAAAATGTTTGAGCCGGTCGCCTCACTGTCAAAACCAAAATTAAATAAATGTATGATGTTTTACAGCACATATGGACTTTACCGCACTAGTGCGATAATGCACACACACATTACGTAACTATGTCAAATATTTAAAGGGCTAGTAGTAGTAGTAGTAAACTCTTTATTGTACAAAAAGACATATTAAAAATAACATACAATTAGCAAGAAGTACAAAGGCGAACTTATCCCTTTGAGGGATCTCTTCCAGTTAACCTATAGGGCTATATGTACTGTAAAACGTTGTACGATACATGTGAGAATAGGTAATACGCAACTCATGTCAACTATTTTTCGCACTATTTTTTATCATCAAGTGATGATGAACAATAACAGCCACATTTTGCCTCTCATTAAGCATCCGGACAAATCTGTCGGTCGAAGAATTGTAGCAGCCAGTCATTTCTTTACAACATCACTCAATTTATAAATTAGTCCATTACTATTTCATAAATTGATCATGGACCCGCAAAACGCAGCATTCCAGAAATGCAGTTATTTCGAAAAGTGAGACAGACTAATTTCAAAATTTTTATGTAGGTACCTATATTATAACAAGTGATGACAATGGAGAAAACTACTTGAAAGTAAATAAACCATTGTGCTGGTTACAGGTACAGTCGGCGTCAAATACTTTGTAGCAACAAAGTAGCCAAATAGTAACATCTAGCAAGTAACATAATAAAATTGCGGTTTATGACGTAAGTATTAAAAAAACTGCTTACTAGATCTCGTTCAAACCAATTTTCGGTGGAAGTTTGCATGGTAATGTACATCATATATATTTTTTTTTGTTTTATCATTCTCTTATTTTATAAGTTAAAGGACACACATTTTACCACTTTGGAGGTGGTCTCTCGCGCAAACTATTGAGTTTAGAAAAAAATGATATCAAAAACCTCAATATATTTTTTGAAGACCTATCCATAAATACCCCACACGTATGGGATTGATGCAAAAAAAAATGTTGAGTTTCAGTTATAAGTATGGGGAACCCCCAAAATGTATTGTTTTTTTCTATTTTTGTTGGAAAATCCAAGTTTCAACAGTACCTATAGTTCTTATAGTTTCAGAAAAAAGTGGCTGTATATACGGACGGACAGACAGACAGACATGACGAATCCTTAAGGGTTCCGTTTTTTGCCATTTGGCTACAGAACCCTAAAAATGCTCTATCACAGGTAAATGAGAAATTGAAAATGGAAATAATTGCCCAAGATTATTAGTTTTATTAAAATAAAAAATCGGTCAACACGCTCAAGAAAAGGAAATCATTTACTATTGTGTAGGGTAGGTATAATATAAAATAACTACCAGTTCATTAAAAAATACGTAAAAGAATAACGAAAGTACGGACAATCGGTAAATCCCGGGATTTTAATTTCCGGGACTTACTCAGGCAACCCTATTACATTCTATCAGTGTACATTTTTAGGGTTCCGTACCCAAAGGGTAAAAACGGGACCCTATTACTAAGACTTCGCTGTCCGTCCGTCCGTCTGTCCGTCTGTCATCAGGCTGTATCTCATGAACCGTGGTAGCTAGACAGTTTAAAATTTCACAGATGATTGAATTTCTATCGCCGCTATAACAACAAATACTAAAAACAGAATAAAATAAATAGTTATGCAACAAACGTGATTTTTGCCGTTTTTTGCATAATGGTACGGAACCCTGCGTGTGCGAATCCAACTTGCACTTGGCCGGTTTTTTTAAATTAAGTACCTCTTGGAGAATATCAAATAACTGATGAGGGCAATGTATTTCGTACGATATTATTGATTGGCGACATTTTATTTAGTTTTCGGCGAACATTTGCTAAGTAGGTAGTACTAATACTACTAATAGCCATCTAGGAAAATAAGTACAAAATATGTCCAAATAATTGAGAATATCAATTCAATTCATAAAAAGATATAAGCATCTGCACTGATAGGAAAACAGTAGGTATCTAAATCTAACTAAGGTCTTTTCGTACGCCGCCGCTGTGAGTACTTGAGTAGGTAGGTATTTGTGGCGTTATCTATGAAAAGGGACCTTATTGTCGATGGCGCTTCCGCCATTATTAACGATGCTCTGATATAAATACCACGCCGTGCGACGCAGTGCGTCGTAAGCGCCATAGACAATAAGGTCCCTTTTCATAGATAATGCCACAATTAGAATTAGAACTTACTCGTTACTTTGAATGTCAGTGGTTGATGAAATCGGAGATTCCATTTCCATATTTTGCAGTCTGTAAATAAAGATAAATTGTAGTAGTGTATTGTGTTACGTAGGTAGGGCTAAAAAGCACAAGTCAAATAATTATACTCACTCGATGTAGTCTAAAGATATAGTATCATGTTCGGCTGTGAAATTATCCAATTTTCTTCTTTTCCTAGAAAGACAAAAAAGTAAAAAGTTTAGACGCATGACAAATCACGAGCTGAGGTTCGAACCCTCGATAGGTGGATGGATTGCTAAAAGAACGCTTTATGCGTCTAATTGTGTGCGTTACATGTATCACTGTGTGCTCGTATTTGTAGGAAGGCCCACTACACCGCAACCGCGTAACTACGACCAACTACGACTCACGGAGACGCACACATAGACGGCAATGTTTTCTGTCTTTGCCGTGCAAGGCAACGGCGCTAGTGCCGCGTGGTGTAAACTTCGTCGCGAATCGCGATATCCTTTTAAGCCATTTAGATGATGACAATGTTTACCGGTAGATGGAGCGATTATTAATTTTTAGAATGTTTCAAGTTATATGGATTACTAATTAGTACGATCAAGTATATATTAAATTAAGTAATAATTACGTATTTCACTGTGTAATAAATATACATTTTTATTTACGTTAGTTCCATTGTTTGTTGGAATCTTCCGAGTTGTCTTTTTCGAGATGTCTTCTTTTTATTCAATTGCTTGTTACCCATTATAACTTAAAGGTTTTGGTGCACACGGTATATCACTAGGACACACAACACAGCACAGTTTTTATAAGTAAATCTTATATTTGTTTTGGGGACACCTAGTACAGGTCCGTCTGGCACGAGCGCTCAGCCATCACTGTCTCATTTCGAAAGACGGACGGAGATAGAGCATGCAGGCCGGAGTCGGTATTTTGTTACGATAGAATTAGTTGATGTTTATTTATTTTAAAAATATTGCCTCTAATTATCGTTTTTCTAAAGCTGTCAAATTACTGTTATACTTATGATTGATTTTTCTCCTTTTTTTGTTTCATAGTGTCACATAGTAAAGAAACGAGTAAAGTTGGAGTAAAAATTCGAATTGGAGGTTACTTTGGGAATAAATTGTATCGAGCGAAGTGTTATGAATCGTGTATCGAAAGCTGTGTTATTAAAGATAATATAATCAAGAATTATATTTATTTTTCCCACGTCTACAAATATCACCGTTTCTTAGAAAAATAGGATAATTATTGGGGTATTTTTACATTTCTGGCTCAGGGAACGGCCTTAAACTAACCGCTACGACAACGTGTGCACCAGCCGGCTCCGTTCCTATTGATCACTGCGATATTAGTATGTTTGGTAAAACCAATTTATTAAACTTAGTTCATCAAAATATCCAAGGATTTACCTGTAAGGAACACGAAATTGATTTGTTTATACAGTACTCGAATATTGACATCCTCTGTATAACTGAGCACTGGCTTAAAGGTCATGAATTTATGTTTAATTTCAATAATCATAGTATAGTATGTTCATTTTTTAGGAGATCTTGCAATCGCGGCGGGTCATTGATAATGGTTAAACATAATTTAAAAAGTAAGGAGCGTAGAGACATTGTTGACATGTCTGTGGAACGCCTTATAGAACTTTCTTGTGTTGAATTGGAATTTGGAACAATTTATAATTATATGCGTGTACAGGCCCCCGTCGGCAGACTATAACTTATTCGAATCAGTCATAGATGAAGTACTTAGTAGTGTTTTTAGAAGTCACAAAAATATAATTGTATGTGGTGATTTTAATACTAATTTGCTAGAAAATTCGCCATTATGTGGAAGGTTACTAAATACTTTTAAATCCTTCAATTTAGTCAATTTATTTTGTGAGCCCACTCGAATCACAGCAACCAGTGCACTTTAGTAATAATGATGCGATTAGTAAATCTGTTATTAACAACCTAAGTTCTGACCACTGTGGACTAAAAGCTTCTTTCAGCGGGAAAACTGAAGAAATTCCTCATGTGCAGGCCGATTTCCGAAAGTCGCCTAGGTTTATTCAATCGTAATATTACTAAACAATTATGTTGTCTTTCATGTACCCAGGAAGACCCTGACTGTTTGAGTTCCGAGTTGTTTAATTGTATTAAAAAGGAATTTGATGCCTGTTTCATTCAGAAAAAGGTGCAAAGCAAGGCCAAGACTAAATTTAGCGACTGGGCTACACCGGATATTCACGAGAAAAGACGCCGACTCTATGACTTATATGATTTAAAGGCAACTGATAAAAGACCGGAATTTCTGGAGTACGTTAAGAATTTTTCTAAAACTTTTAAGATGTTGTGTGTCGCTGCTAAAGCCGATTATTTGTCGAACAAGATCCTAAATTCCAGCGATAAAGTCAAAACTGTATGGCAAGTAATCAGCAATGAAACTGGAAAACGTAAACTGAAGGATCCGCACTACAACCTACGAATTGCTGACACTTTAGTAAGTTCCGACCGTGAAGTGGCAGATCATTTTGAGCGGTTTTTCTCGAATATCCCGGTAGAAACGACAAGATCTCTTAATTCATCGCCAGACGTCGCTGAAGAAATTTTGAAGACAAATGTGGCAGAATGTACAGAAATCTTCAAATTTTCGTATGTCACTCCGAACATAGTTCTTAAGACTTTTAGGTCTTTAAATTTAAAGAAAACTGAAGATCTTTGGGGCCTGTCAGTCAAAGTATTAGATTCCATTATTGAGTCAATTACACCATACTTAGCTGAGATTTTCAACAGATGCATTGATGCCGGAATTTTTCCAGATATTATGAAACATAGCAAAATTATCCCGCTGTTTAAATCATGAACGAGAACAGATCCCACGAACTTTAGACCGATTTCAATACTACCGGCATTAAGCAAAGTGTTCGAGAAACTTATTCTGAATCAACTATTGTCACATTTCAACAGAAACAAACTGCTTGATAGCAATCAATTTGGTTTTACCAAAGGTCGATCAACTACTGACGCCGGTGCGGTACTTCTAAAACACATCTTTGATGCCTGGGAAAAAGCTCAAGATGCTGTTGGAATTTTCTGTGATCTGTCAAAGGCATTTGATTGCGTTGATCACGAAAATTTAAAGAGAAAATTAAGCCGCTATGGGATACAAGCTAGTGCCCTTGACCTGGTCTCATCGTACCTTTCGGATAGAACTCAGCGAGTAGTTATTAATGGAACTCAATCGGCGGGGTCCCCGGTAGCCCTCGGAGTGCCTCAAGGTTCAATTCTTGGTCCCTTCCTGTTTTTGGTATACATTAATGACTTACCAAAAGTTGTGCAAGATAGACATGATATAGTGTTATTTGCAGATGACACTTCCCTTATATTTAAAGTGGACAGAAAGGAAAATAGCTTCGAAAGCATTAATGACGCGCTATCTACCATAGTAAACGGGTTGTGATTCGTGCATGTTCGTCTCGGCTGTATTATTAGTATTATTACGAGAGGGTTGACTCCAGTTGTTTCTAGTTGGGGCTAGAGTACGAGCAACGGGGTGGCTTACACCGCTCATTGGTTGAGGATTATTTTGCTGTTGCTGGTGAACTTGAGTTCTCTGCGGAATCCTAAATCCTGTGGACATATTCGAGCGAGGTAACGCTCGGAGCATTTGCTGGGTCCTAGATGGGCCAGCTTGCTGCGGGTTAGTATTAGGGGGTCTAAACTGATAGGCGTTATTATTAGGTTGATGCTGCGAATGCTGCTGTTGCGGCTGTTGGTAGTTAATTGGATAAGAATTAGAATTCGGTGATAAGTTCTGCTTCTTATTAGAAAAGTAAGGTTTCTGCGCAATTTCGTAGTTTTTATTTTTATTTTGCAAATACATGACGTTAAGTTCTTTTTGTGCGAATTCAAGGGCTTGTTCCATCGAGTCAGGTTTCATACATCTCATACGAGATCCAAGAGGTTCAGAAAGACCTCTCAGGTACGTTTCTAAACCAAGTTTTTTATACAACTCTCTTTTTGCTATTATAGTGGTCTCTACAGTTTCGTGCAATTGCACATAAGTTACTATCGTACAAAGCATGTGCTGACATTTCTCGTAAAACACCTTGCGTCATCATAGATAAATCTGTGTATAATGCCGTTTCATCTCTACGATCGGAAAAATTATTTAATAGAGAATCTCTAATCCCTGCCCAGGTACTAGGAATTCCGTTATTTGTAAGGGTTCGCGCTGCGGAACCCATGGTTTTATTTAAGAGTCCATTTAAGACCGACAAATTATTTAATTCGTTCCCAGCCTCTGCTCTCACATATCTGGCAATTATCTGATCACATATATTTATAAATCTAACTAAAACATTAGGATTTCCATCGAATTCTGGAACTACCTTAAGGGCTTTAAAAATATCATTAAAATCATTGTTTGCCATTTCGTCTTCTTCAATAATACTATCTAAATTTCTAAATAAATCAATGCGCTCGATGCGCCGAAACCTACTACTCCTATCCCTAGATTGGGCGGAAAGTGGGCGAAAAATTTTGGAAAAGGGGGAAATACACAGGAATGCAACCAAACCCTATGTGTACTCACCACCACATTTCACGTTTTCTTCTCTCTATTCAAGCGCCAAGTAGATCTCCTCGTCTGTGCTGCTCAGGTTCTTTGTAGAGTCGATGCACACGTAGATTCGTGCTCAGGACGGGATATCGATGCTAGATTTCGCGCACCGAATCGACTCGACTCACGACTGCGCCAATTATATAGGGAGGCAGCAGTGGAGGAGATAAATTATAAGAATGCGTCGAATAAAAGAGATTTAATTAAAATATAAAGATTACATTTATAGCTTAATCTAACGCGTTGTCCTAAGACCCGATGTTAGGTGTCAAAAAGGCCCAGAGTGAGCTTGCACTTCCGTTTTATTAACACGATTGGACCAATTGCCCAATATCGATGATGCGCGGCGCGGGCGCGGGGTGGCTGCAACGTAACGTGGTGACGTGGGCGCATACGCCGGCGTGATGCAGTGCAGGTGACGCGACGCTGTGACGTATATCGATGACGTAGCCGTGCCATGGTGCAGTGTGCGAGGTGCGTGCCTAACACGTGTAATAACTTCAGTCCAACGAAGCATATTGAGCTCATTTAAATGCAGCCTTTGTGTATCGTCTTCCGGCACGCGTCAACAATCCAGGCTATACAATATAGCAGGCCAAATTGCGATTTCGTAAACACATCCTTAAGAATCAGCATCTTTGATTATCAGAGTACACCGGTGAGAGGTCTCCATTTTGCTTTATAGTCCTTTTTCTAGACTCGATATCTGTTTTTTATTTTGGCATCGGCGTACATTACCGAGCCCAAGTACTTACAATGCTGTAGATATTTTTTATATGATGTCTCATTTATGGAGGTCGTGCAGGTTTGTTTATTGACAAAAATGTTAAAACCAAATATGGGTGCATGTTTACATACCACTCTAAATACATGTGCCTGGAGTAAAACTTGTACAAGCTGACTGAAAAAAAATTACAGTTTTGATGGTTTGGATATTCATTATCAATCATTTCGTTCTTAATAAGTACATGAATATTTGCATAACAGGTAGTTTTACTGGAGGTGGTGGTTTAATATTTAAAGAAGGATAAATAATTTAAGGTTAAACAAACTTACCTGAAGTGAAGTTTGACCATAATTATACGAGACGTTACATCCGAAAAGATTTATTGTCACTCTGTAGTTCACTCTCAATGTATCAGGCATTGCACATTAGTTTAAAGCTAGAAAATAGAATAAAAAGTACTAAAATGACTACCTTCCCCCACTCCTGCCTCACCGTCACCCGGTTCTTGCGCCCGAGTTCGTGTCATTGTTTCAGAGATACTTAAGTGCCATTTTGCGACAGTTTTGGGTATCATTTTTTGAGCCTCGGAGAAAAAAATTGCAGGGCAGGGCGGGTGATAAATCTTTTCGGATGTAACGTCTCGTATAATTATGGTCAAACTTCACTTCAGGTAAGTTTGTTTAACCTTAAATTATACTACGACGTTACATCCTCAAGATTTATTGTCACTCTGTAGATGTTTAGCGCCGAGCAAAAACTGGCACTTAAGGGAAAGTAGCAAGACCGAATAAAATAAATGTATATGTGTAATCAAATTTGTATTTTCGAATTTAGCATTAATTCGTTAAATTACATACAGTGCCTATTATAGTAAACTAATACTAGGTATTTACTAATCAACGACTTGTACTACAGTATCATTGTCCCCATTACATACAGCCTCTGCAAAAATGTTGCTATCTTCTTCAATTACCGGCCTATTATAAAACTTTGCGAATACCAGAGAATTCTTTGACCAGCCAGCTGACTTTTTGATAAGGTCTACAGATACCCCTTTTCGACTGGCTGCTGATGTAGACGCATGACGACAACTGTAGGCTGAAAAAACTGAAGTATCTATTCCGCTTGCTGCCAATACAGACTTTATCCAACGGCTAATGGTTGAAGGGCTCGCGTTGTGGACTGGACTTTTTGTTGTTAAAATCAACTTGTCTGTTTTGGTTAAATGTCTAAATTGAGTGGTCTTTTCCATATATGCAATTAGGCATTTAGCGGGACATAACTCGACCTTATGAGGAAAAAATGGAATAATTAGCCGGGGCATAGATCTACCCGGAGCTGAAGTTTTAATTAGGTCATTAATTACAATTTCAATATTCTTTTCATTTACCTTGATATTGGATAAGCTAATAAGGGCTAGCGTCTGCATACGTTGTCCTGTAGACAACGCAAGAAGAGCTACCAACTTTTTTGTAATTCTTTCTAAAGGCAAGTCCTCATTAGGATGCCAATTACAGACTTGGTCTAAAACTAGATTAGGGTCCCAGGTTGACTGATATTTTGGTAACGCAGGTTTTGTTTTAAAAACACCTTTTATGAACCTAGCGACCCTTTCATCATTACTGAACTTTTTGCCCAATATCAAAGAAAGTGCAGAACGAACTGTATTTAAAGTGGAGTAACTTGCACCGGCGTTATATTCAGCCGTAAAAAACGCAAGAATATCAGGAATATTGGTGGAGTAGATACTTATGTTATTTTTTGAACAAAACGTCCACCACTTTTTGTATCCACTATTATACTGATTTAAAGAGTTTTTTGATAAAGATGATATTAAAATATCAATTGTGTCTAGATTTAGATTTTGTCTTCTAAATGCTTCCCGGATAATAGTGATGCCACCAGGGAAAGGCGACTCCAGAGAGGGTGTCTCTTCCTGAAAGGAGAAAGAAGCAACTCAGGCTCGGGATTGAAATATATCGGTTTATGTTTGGAGAGCTTCATGAAAATTGGGTACCAGGGTTGACTGGGCCAGTCCGGAACGACCATTACACCTGTAGCTTTTTCATTTATGATTTTCCTCAGACTTTTGAGAATAAGCGAGAAAGGCGGAAAAGCATAAAAGAAAAAGTTAGCCCAGTTTTGCGTAAATGCGTCAATATCAAATGCCTCAGGGTCGCGTTTCCATGAAATGTACTTGAGGCATTTATTATTTAATCTGGACGCAAATAGGTCAATTTCAGGAAATCCAAAGTAACGTGTAATTTTTTGAAATGCTAAGGGAGATAAACTCCATTCGGTATCAATATTGCGATGACGAGATTCTTCGTCTGCCTCAACGTTGTCTTTGGATTTAATGTATGACGCATATATGTATAACTGGCGGGACTCGCACCACTGCCATATCTTACGAGTAATATTATTTAGATGAATATACTGTACTCCGCCAAATTTGTTTATGTATGATATGGCAGTGGTATTGTCAATGCGTAGTAATATTTCTACGTTGTTAAGATTCCGAGCAAAACATTTTAATCCATTAAAAGCTGCAAGCAGCTCGAGAAAATTTATGTGTCTTTTAGCCTCCTGTGGGCTCCAAAAACCTCCGGTTCTTTCACCGTTACAATATGCTCCCCAGCCTGTCAAGGATGCGTCTGAGAAAATTTCTAAAATAAATTTGCCTTCTCGGATTTGGTTATATGAAGTTAAAATTTTATTTTTCCACCATATAAAGTCAGGATTAAGGTGAGCCCCAATACTAATAAGGCTATCATAGTTGTCTCCCGATTTTTGTAAAGCAAGAAATTTTTCACGCTCTAAGGGTTTGGTGTAAACCCACCCATAAGCAATCGCTGGACAGGCTGAGCATAATTGACCTAAAAGCTTGGCGAAATCACGTATAGTGATTGATTTTTTATTGTGGATATATTTGAGGCAGTCTACAATTTTTTGTCTTTTCTTATTTGGTAAGCCTAGACGCATATTAACAGAGTCTAACTCAAAACCGAGATAAGTCTGAACTTGACTAGGTATTAATTTACTCTTAGTCTGGTTTATTACAAAACCTAGATTTTTTAGTATATTAACGGTTTCCGTAGCGCAAGTTAGGCATTCATCATAAGTACCGCCTAAACATATAATATCATCTAGGTAAATAGCTAGCACGTAGCCTTTGCTTCTTAGAACCGCCGTCACTGGTTTGAGTAACTTGGTAAATATATATGGCGCCAAGGAGAGGCCGAAAGGTAAACACTGAAATTCAAAGGTATTTCCCTGAAATTTGAACCTCAGAAACTTTTTGCTCTTAGTATTAATTGGGATCAAAAAATATGCGTCTTTTAGGTCTATGGTGGACATAAAACAGTTTTTTGTCATAAGCTTTGTCACCGTTCGCACATCTTCCATTTTAAAATGTTGATGTGCAATGTGTTTATTTAGGTTTTTAAGATTAAGTATGAAACGATTAGAGCCATCTGGTTTTGGAGTAAGAAAGATACTAGATAAAAACTGTCCAGGTATATCTTTACACTCTATCAACGCGCCTAAGTCCTTTAATTTATTAATCTCGCAATTGATTTGCTCAATTTCTAGAAAGCTAAAATTGTTATTTGCTGGAAACACATTTTGCATGACTGGGCTATTGAAAGGTATGACTAGTCCTTTCACATAGCTCAAAACTACCTGATCGTCAGTAATATTACACCATTCATTATAGAAATATTTCAGTCTACCCGCATGGGGTACATTTACCTCTATTAGGCTTTTGGGGTCTTGTTGGGCGGCTTGCGCGTCGATTGGGCTTGACGATCGGGAACTGGCGGACGGTACCGGTATTGCTGGTGAGGGTAGCGCGGTCTCGGCCCACCCTGTCTGGGTGCTCGTTGAAAATGTTGAAATTGGTATTGGTAGTATGTTCGGGGTGGGCCCCTCCAGTTTCCCTGGTTGGGATATTTCCTAGACGTAGACGCGATAGCGTTGACCTCTTTACGCTTCACTTGCAGCCCTGATGTTTCCGCTGTTTTTGTGGCTTTTATTTTTTCCCCTAGGTTTTCACCAAACAGGTAGGTATCCCTTTTTACGTCCGATATAATGTTGACAAACTTTTTGTCAAGAGTTGTGGTTATGAGTTTTCTTCTCCTAGTGGTCTGATCGTGATGAAGGTCTAGGAAAATCTGGCTAGCTTCAGAAAGTTTCTTTAGTATTTCGACTTTATCTAAGTTTTCTTTGATTACCGCTGAAGCTAGATTTGTGAGCTCAGAAATGCCTAGGCCCAGTTGGTTTTGCTCTTTTTCTAATAATTTGTCACGATATCTGACTGATTCGTTAAGCACCGATATAATCTCAGGATTTAAAATAGGAGCTTTGGCCAAACGAAAGTTATCCGGTATCAGGTGCTTTTCAGGCAGTTTTTGCTTTGCATCTTTCACTAGGCCATCAACGAGTACCCGGCCCCAACGTTTAGAGATTTCATCAGGTATTTTTGGCCCATATATTTCTTCTTTTCCCTTCGGGTCCCCGAGGGCCTCTAATATATCAGACGGCAATGTTTGTGATGTATCGGTCTCGGTGGTGATACCGGGATCAGCCGATACCGTTTCATTGACGTTACTGGGTACGCCGGCATTAAGAGCTGGGTCCGCTATCGGTGTAGGTTGCATGATCACCGATTTAGGCGTTGTATCAGGAATCGAGTGTTCCGAATCAGACCACGGTATTAGGGGCACTTCGTCTTCATTACCTGGATTGTGAGGGTAATCGTACGGTTCTGGGTAGTACCCATCATAATTATTGTATTCTGTAAAGACGATAAAAAACAATTTTTAAGTCTCTGAACATAGGCTCGCTATGCCGCTGGACTAGTGTTTTTAAGTCACTGGGTATAGGCTCGCTATATCGCTGGACTGAAACTTTTGAGTCACTGGGCATAGGCACGCTATGACGCGGGACTGCTAGTTGGCATATCTAGGCTTAAAATGGCTCGAGTAACCTTTTAATACTTTTAACAAGTTTATGTTATGACATTAAACTATTTATTATCTAATGTCCATGTTATACGATGAAAATCTTTCGTTTACAGAACCATTACTACCTAAAATGTAATTTTTAATAAAGTAAACAACGAACATTGATAATCCGGTAACAGTACAAAGGACATAAAAAAAAGAATCTTTGTTTATATAGATTCGTTCGAGTTTGAATCGAAGCATTAAGTTTTTCTCCGATTTAAGAGGGTAGATTCAATTTATTACGCATTCCACAGTATTTTGTCGTAGTGACAATTAATGCATGATAGTTTGAATTCATTAGGTACTTACTATTGTTCTATTTAAACAAAAAAGACACTAACCTTCGTCTGTTGCCGAGTCTGATGATGAACAACGGTTGAGTCGATCTTCTAATCGCCTAATCTTTTCTTTTAAATGACGATTTTTATCCTTACGTTTACGTTTTCCCATTATAACTGCTTTGTGCGATCCAAAGAAAAGGATACGATATTTCGGAATGACTAAGTTACGTAACACGATGTTGCAATGCCCGCACAAAGAAAGAGAATGACACGAACTCGGGCGCAAGAACCGGGTGACGGTGAGGCAGGAGTGGGGGAAGGTAGTCATTTTAGTACTTTTTATTCTATTTTCTAGCTTTAAACTAATGTGCAATGCCTGATACATTGAGAGTGAACTACAGAGTGACAATAAATCTTGAGGATGTAACGTCGTAGTATAATTAATGGGTTTTACAGGGGATGCCTTTTCAATATTTTCCATTGGCTGGTTGTTGCTGGGCGGGCTCTAAGCTGAATTTAGCGTAGTCTCCTCACATTGGCCGTTTTGCGGTGACCGATATAAGAATTCCGAATAATTTAATTTAGAATATAGAATTCTTCAAAGTTTTGGAATTAGAATAGAATACTTTATTGCATATCACATTACAGACATGGTTGGAATGGAACATAAATAAAGGTATACATGTGACACCCTGCAAGGGCACGGCAATATACTGGTAAGAGGGCTACAAGTAGGTGATTTGATTACAATTATTATACACATTTCATTAAATTAATATTATACATACATTCACACATGATCATTTGATAGCAATATTACATTATTTCCTTACTACAAAGCACGGTAATATTTTTATTTACTGACTTGGTCAAAAAAATTCTTTAATATTATAAAACATCCAATAATTAAAAACAGTTTCAGCTGTTTTTTTAAATTGACCTTCATTTTCCAGATCTTTGATAGAGTTTGGAAGGTGATTATAGATTTTTATAGTCATATAATGGGGGCTACATGTGACAAGCTTTAATTTCGAAAAAGGCACTTTTAGTTGATTAACATTACGATTATTTCTTTTAATTTGAGTTGTATCTTTGAGTGAATATAAGTTTAAGTGTTTCCTAACAAATTTACATGATTCAAATATGTACATAGATGCAACGGTCAGTATTTCATGTTTGATAAAATAGGGTTTACACGACTCCATTTGATCTATGTTGTACTAGAATTGTGATGCATTTTTTTTGCAGAATAAATATTTTATCAATATCGCAGCTATTTCCCCAAAGGACCAGGCCATATGATACTCGCAAATAAGCATATGCGTAATATGCCGCAAGGGATGTCTGTAGGTCTGTAGCTCGCTTTAGATGCTCAAGGGCATATATAAAAGATGATAATTTTTTTGACAATTTTAGAATATGGTCTTTCCAGCTCATATTTGAGTCTAATTCTATTCCTAATAGGGTGGCAGAACTCACGTTATCTAATTTTGAATATTTAAAGTCTATTTCCAATGATGATTTTTGATGAAGGTTTTATATTGGATTTTAAATTGGATAATTTTTGTTTTGTTAATGTTGAGCTTTAGGTTATGGGATTACAAACAATTTGTAATTTTATTTAGCGTTGACTGTAATTTATTCTGAACTTCTACAGTAGTATCGCATGGGAACATTATAGATATGTCATCTGCGAAAAGCGTGCTATGTTCGTCTAATATTTTAGGAAGATCATTTATGTAAATGATAAATAGAATAAAGCCTAAGACGCTACCTTGAGGGATAGAGCCCTTCACTGGGACTCTCTCTGATCTGATGTGCTGTATAATTGCTCTATCAAAGTATCTGTGCTCTATTTCAACATATTGGGAGCGATTGGTCAAATATGACTTAAACCACTCCAGTGCAATAACTCTAACACCTATGTTATATAGTTTGTCTAGAAGGATTTCATATCGGACTCTATCGTAGGCCTTACTCATGTCGAGTAAGAGCCCCACAGCATATTTTTTGTCGTTTATAATATTGAATATCTCTAGGGCATATTTATAGATTGCTAAGGTAATTGAGTGATTTTTTCTGAAGCCATTTTGATTTTCACTAAAAATTTTGGATTTTTCACAGAAACTATAAAGGCGCTTTACCATCGCGGTTTCAAAAAATTTAGATGACGTGGGTAGTAGAGAGATTGGACGGTAGTAATTTTTGTCTGCGGTATTTCCCTTTTTGTGAATGGGTTTTATTAATGAGATTTTCAATGCATCAGGAAAGATGCCTTGTGAAAAAGATTGATTTATTAGTAGGGAGTAGGGACTGCATAGAGATTCTGCGCAAGATTTTAATAAAGCTGGGGGGATTTCATCTATGCCAAAAGACGATTTATTTTTATGGTTTTTTAGAATTGTAAATACTTACTACTTTAGGTTGAGTAGGCCGAAGGAAAAATGAGTTGTTTATTGGATTTACTAGAATTGGGCGAAGTTTAAATTTTGATTTACTGATAATCAACTCCGAGTTTCTGTCAGTTATCAGGACGAGTTGAGACAAATATATGATTGAACGATATTGTAAATGGACAAAGTTAAGAATCTTCTTCTCTGCTTGCCATAACAGCACACCCGTTTCTCACTTTGCCCATGCGTGTAAGAACTTCAGTCCACCAAAGCATTTTGAGCTCATTTAAATGCAGCTTCTGTGTATAATCTTCCCGCACGGGCTAGAAATCCAGGCTATATAATATAGCAAGCCAAATTGTGGTCTCGTAAACCCTTCCCTTAAATTCGGCATATTTGATTCGCAAAGTATACCGGTGAGAGATCTCTATTTTTTCTTTTTCTAGACACAATGTCTGTCTGTATTTTGGCATCGGCGTACATTACCGAGCCCAAGTTTCGCGGTGAATGATATACTAAATCCGCATAATTTAGTTTAGACTGTAGAAATTTCTTCATGTTTTTGAAACTGGGCGAAGTTCGAAATTTGATATACTGATAATCAGCTCCGAGTTTCTGTCAGTTGTCAGGGTGTGTTGAGACAAATATATGATTAAAATATATAGTAAATGCACAAAATTAAGAATGTTATTCTCTGCTTGCCTAATCAGCCCACCCATTTCTCATTTTTCCATGCGTGTAATAACTTCAGTCCAACGAAGCATTTTGAGCTCATTTAAATGCAGCTTCTGTGTATCGTCTTCCCGCACGCGTCAACAATCCAGGCTATACAATATAGCGAGCCAAATTGCTATTTAGTAAACACATCTTTGATTATCAGAGTACACCGGTGAGAGGTCTACATTTTTGCTAAATAGTCCATTTTCTAGACTCGATATCTGTTTGTATTTTGACATCGGCGTACATTACCGAGCCCAAGTACTTACAATGCTGTAGATATTTTTTATATGATGTTTCATTTATGGAGGTCGTGCAAGTTTGTTTAATGTCAAAAAGTTACAACCAAATATGGGTGCATGTATACACACTACTCTAAATACAAGTGCCTGGAGTAAAATTTATAAAAGCGGATTGAAAAAAAAAAAACAGTTTTGTTGGTTTGGATATTCATTAACAATCACTTCGTTCTAAATAAGTACATGCATAATTGCATAGCAGGTAGTTTTACTGGAGGTGGCGGTTTAATGATTAAAGAAGGATAAATAATTAATGGGTTTCACAGGGGATGACTTTTCCTTAATTTCCATTGGCTGGTTGTTGCTGGGCGGGCTGCGTTTCACAGGATACGCCAAAGCTGAATTTGGCGTAGTCTCCTAACAGTTGCTGTTTTGCGGTGCCGATATATTGTAAGAATTCCGAATAATTTATTTTAGACTACAGAAATTTCTTCATATTTTTTAAATGGGGCATGAAACTGGGCGAAGTTCGAAATTTGATGTCCTGATAATCGTCTCCAAGTTTCTGTCAGTTGTCAGGATGTGTGGAGACAAATATATGATTTAATTATACCTATAGTATTGCACAAAATTAAAAATTTTATTCTCTGCTTGCATATCAGCCCACCCATTTCTCACTTTTTGTATGCGTGTAATAACTTTAGTCCAACGAAGCATATTGAGCTCATTTAAATGCAGCCTTTGTGTATCGTCTTCTCGCACGCGTCAACAATCCAGGCTATATAATATAGCAGGCCAAATTGCGATTTCGAAAACACATCCTTAAGAATCAGCATCTTAGATTATCAAAGTAAACCGGTGAGAGGTCTCCATTTTGCTTTATAGTCCTTTTTTTAGACTCGATATCTGTTTGTAGTTTGGCATCGGCGTACATTACCAAGCCCAAGTACTTACAATGCTGTAAATATTTTTTATATGATGTCTCATTTATGGAGGTCGTGCAGGTTTGCTTATTGACAAAAATGTTACAACCAAATATGGGTGCATGTTTACATACCACTCTAAATACATGTGCCTGGAGTAAAACTTATACAAGCTGACTGAAAAAAAATTACAGTTTTGATGGTTTGGATATTTATTATCAATCATTTCGTTCTTAATGGGTACATGAATATTTGCATAACAGGTAGTTTTACAGGAGGTGGTGGTTTAATATTTAAAGAAGGATAAATAATTAATGGGTTTAACAGGGGATGCCTTTTCATTATTTTCCATTGGCTGGTTGTTGCTGGGCGGGCTCTAAGCTGAATTTAGCGTAGATTCCTCACATTGGCCGTTTTCCGGTGACCGATATAAGAATTCCAAGTAATTTAATTTAGAATGTAGAATTCTTCAAAGTTTTGGAATTGGGCGAAGTTTAAATTTTGATTCACTGATAATCAACTCCGAGTTTCTGTCAGTTATCAGGATGAGTTGAGACAAATATATGATTAAACGATATTGTAAATGGACAAAGTTAAGAATCTTCTTCTCTGCTTGCCATAACAGCACACCCGTTTCTCACTTTGCCCATGCGTGTAAGAACTTCAGTCCCCCAAAGCATTTTGAGCTCATTTAAATGCAGCTTCTGTATATAATCTTCCCGTACGGGCTAGAAATCCAGGCTATATAATATAGCAAGCCAAATTGTGGTCTCGTAAACCCTTCCCTTAAATTCGGCATCTTTGATTCGCAGAGTATACCGGTGAGAGATCTCCACTTTTGCCATCTAGTCCTTTTTCTAGACACGATGTCTGTCTGTATTTTGGCATCGGCGTACATTACCGAGCCCAAGTTTCGCGGTGACTGATATACTAAATCCGAATAATTTAGTTTAGACTCTAGAAATTTCTTCATATTTTTGAAACTGGGCGAAGTTTTAAATTTGATGTCCTGATAATCGTCTCCAAGGTTCTGTCAGTTGTCAGGATGTGTTGAGACAAATATATGATTAAAATATACCTATAGTAAATGCACAAAATTAAAAATCTTATTCTCTGCTTGCCATATCAGCCCACCCATTTCTCACTTTTTCCATGCGTGTAATAACTTCAATCCAACGAAGCATTTTGAGCTTATTTAAATGCAGCTTCTGTGTATCGTCTTCCCGCACGCGTCGTCAACAATCCAGGCTATACAATATAGCAAGCCAAATTGCTATTTCATAAACACATCTTTGATTATCAGAGTACACCGGTGAGAGGTCTACATTTTTGCTAAATAGTCCATTTTCTAGACTCGATATCTGTTTGAATTTTGGCATCGGCGTACATTACCGAGCCCAAGTACTTACAATGCTGTAGATATTTTGTATATGATGTTTCATTTATGGAGGTCGTGCAGTTTTGTTTAATGTCAAAAAGTTACAACCAAATATGGGTGCATGTATACACACTACTCTAAATACAAGTGCCTGGAGTAAAACTTATACAAGCTGATTGAAAAAAAAAATACAGTTTTGTTGGTTTGGATATTCATTATCAATCACTTCGTTCTAAATAAGTACATGCATAATAGCATAGCAGGTAGTTTTACTGGAGGTGGCGCTTTGATGGTTAAAGAAGGATAAATAATTAATGGGTTTCACAGGGGATGACTTTCCCTTATTTTCCATTGACTGTTTGTTGCTGGGCGGGCTGGGTTTCACAGGGGACGCCAAAGTTGAATTTGGCGTAGTCTCTTTACAGTTGCCGTTTTGCGTTGACCGATATATGATAAGAATTCCGAATAATTTATTTTAGACTGCAGAAATTTCTTCATATTTTTGAAATGGGGCCTAGTTTAAAATTTGATGTCCTGATAATCGTCTCCAAGGTTCTGTCAGTTGTCAGGATGTGTTGAGACAAATATAGAGAATAAATATAAACGAAGCATATTGAGCTAATTTAAATGCAGCCTTTGTGTATCGTCTTCCCGCACGCGTCAACAATCCAGGCTATATAATATAGCAGGCCAAATTGCGATTTCGTAAACACATCTTTAAGAATCAGCATCTTTGATTATCAGAGTACACCGGTGAGAGGTCTCCATTTTGCTTTATAGTCCTTTTTATAGTCTGGATATCTGTTTGTATTTTGGCATCGGCGTACATTACCGAGCCCAAGTACTTACAATGCTGTAGATATTTTTTATATGATGTATCATTTATGGAGGTCGTGTAGGTTTGTTTATTGACAAAAATGTTAGAACCAAATATGGGTGCATGTTTACATACCACTCTAAATACATGTGCCTGGAGTAAAACTTAATATTTAAACAAGGATAAATAATTAATGGGTTTAACAGGGGATGCCTTTTCATTATTTTCCATTGGCTGGTTGTTGCTGGGCGGGCTCTAAGCTGCATTTAGCGTAGTTTTCTCACATTGGCCGTTTTGCGGTGACCGATATAAGAATTCCGAATAATTTAATTTAGAATGTAGAATTTTTCAAAGTTTTGGAATTGGGCGAAGTTTAAATTTTGATTCACTGATAATCAACTCCGAGTTTCTGTCAGTTATCAGGATGAGTTGAGACAAATATATGATTGAACGATATTGTAAATGGACAAAGTTAAGAATCTTCTTCTCTGCTTGCCATAACAGCACACCCGTTTCTCACTTTGCCCATGCGTGTAAGAACTTCAGTCCACCAAAACATTTTGAGCTAATTTAAATGCAGCTTCTGTGCATAATCTTTCCGCACGGGCTAGAAATCCAGGCTATATAATATAGCAAACCAAATTGTGGTCTCGTAAACCCTTCCCTTAAATTCGGCTTCTTTGATTCGCAGAGTATACCGGTGAGAGATCTCAATTTTTGCCATCTAGTCCTTTTCTAGACTCGATGTCTGTCTGTATTTTGGCATCGGCGTACATTACCGAGCCCAAGTTTCGCGGTGACTGATATACTAAATCCGAATAATTTAGTTTAGACTGTAGAAATTTCTTCATATTTTTGAAACTGGGCGAAGTTCGCAATTTGATGTACTGATAATCAGCTCCGAGTTTCTGTCAGTTGTCAGGATATGTTGAGATACATATATGATTAAAATATGTAGTAAATGCACAAAATTAAGAATGTTATTCTCTGCTTGCCTAATCAGCCCACCCATTTCTCACGCGTGTAATAACTTCAGTCCAACGAAGCATTTTGAGCTTATTTAAATGCAGCTTCTGTGTATCGTCTTCCCGCACGCGTCAACAATCCAGGCTATACAATATAGCAAGCCAAATTGCTATTTCGTAAACACATCTTTGATTATCAGAGTACACCGGTGAGAGGTCTACATTTTTGCTACATAGTCCATTTTCTAGACTCGATATCTGTTTGTATTTTGGCATCGGCGTACATTACCGAGCCCAAGTACTTACAATGCTGTAGATATTTTTTATATGATGTTTCATTTATGGAGGTCGTGCAGGTTTGTTTATTGACAAAAATGTTACAACCAAATATGGGTGCATGTTTACATACCACTCTAAATACATGTGCCTGGAGTAAAACTTATACAAGCTGACTGAAAAAAAATTACGGTTTAGATGGTTTGGATATTCATTATTAATCATGTCGTTCTTAATAGGTACATGAATATTTGCATAACAGGTAGTTTTACTGGAGGTGGTGGTTTAATATTTAAACAAGGATAAATAATTAATGGGTTTAACAGGGGATGCCTTTTCATTATTTTCCATTGGCTGGTTGTTGCTGGGCGCGCTCTAAGCTGCATTTAGCGTAGTTTCCTCACATTGGCCGTTTTGCGGTGACCGATATAAGAATTCCGAATAATTTAATTTAATGTAGAATTTTTCAAAGTTTTGGAACTGGGCGAAGTTTAAATTTTGATTTACTGATAATCAACTCCGAGTTTCTGTCAGTTATCAGGATGAGTTGAGACAAATATATGATTGAACGATATTGTAAATGGACAAAGTTAAGAATCTTCTTCTCTGCTTGCCATAACAGCACACCCGTTTCTCACTTTGCCCATGCGTGTAAGAACTTCAGTCTGTGAGGTTGGGCGTTAAAGGAAACAACTAGCTTCGAGTATAGTCGTATAATAATGGCTTAAATAACACGTATATGCATTTATATAGGTTAAGGGTATGCTTGTGCGTGGGTGAGGCATAGCACACACACTACACCTCCCCCCTTGAAGAAAAAAAAGATTAATTTTCTTTAAATTTAATCTTTTTTTATACTAAAATTTATTATAAAGTAGTTTATTAAAACAATTTTAGCAACGAAAGTAAAAATACATAAATGAACCTTGAATAAATGTTTCACGAAAACAAACCAAAGAAAATGAGTGTGGATTAATAAAAATTACACAAATAAAAAAAAACAACTTAAGTAAAAACACAATTGTTAAAAAAAAACAATAATTTCACAAAAAATTACAGATTTAGAGAATATTTTTTGTTTTCTTAAAATCCAAACAAAATAAGTGAATTATAACAAAAAAAAAATGTAACTAACAAAATATTTTTTTAATTTATTTTGGATGAAAAAAAAATGGTTATACACACAGCTTATACACAGTACCTACTGAAGAACTGGTTAAATATCTTTAACAGGAATTAATGATAAACTTACACTAATATTGTATTGAATTACCTACATATTAATATGAATGCGATTTGATGAACCAATATAGACTAAATAAACCCTTAATTAACATTTCAACTTATTGGTAAAAGGAGAAAAAAAAAAACTTAAAATAACATACAGAATATTAAAATCTATATAATAATTATATTATAATATGTTCTGGATATCCATATTCATTCAGAGACTCTGTATTCATAGTTTATTTAGCATGCATTGTCCATAATTCATATCATGATCACAATTATATTTTTTATTTTACTTGCAAGTCTTAACCTTTTTATTTAATCATTTACTCAGTTTTCACATTTTCATGTTACAATATGACGTCATTCATTTAAATATATTTTCTTTGTTTTTCATTTTATTTATTCATTTATAGTGACATAGTTTATGCTTCACTGGAATCAAAGATCAAGGGTACGCAATGCTTTTACATACGTGGTCGGCCGACCTTACTATATAATATATTTATTTATTAGCTCAGGATACAAGGATATTTTATTTTTGCGCGCGCACACATACATAATATATTTATATTCACATTCAGGCAGTTCTTTTAACACTTCCTTACATCATAACCTTCCATGTGTCCAAGGAGTCTCCACAATTGATACTCGATCGAATCATGGTCAGACATCCAAGGATTCCGTGCCTGCCTTGTATCCTGGCGTACCCTTGCTATACCGTATCGCTCAAGGCCGCCTCTCGGGCCACCGAAGATGCGATAGGCATATTCATTTATATTTATTTTCTTTTATATATTTCTCTCATACATAAAACATTCAAAACCAACCACATAACACAACACCATGAAAACTTCCACATATAAGAATTTCAACAACTCTTAGTTGATCAGGCTAATCGTTCTTTGAAAAACTTATCTGCTTCAGTTTACTCAAACACTACTAACACACTCTAATACCAAACAAATCCATCTTCCAAATGAACCACCCTAAAACCAAACTTACGTATTATTTCACCTTCTAACTACGCAACCATTACACAACAATATTACCTATAGACACACAGTTACAAACATTTTTACGAACCTTAAAATTCTTCCCCTAAAATCCAACATTAAATCTTTACTTAAACGTACCACATCCCAACTAACTCAATACAATTTCGTCGCTTACAGTACATACCGTTCTACATTTAAAAAAATCATAGCCATAATTATAAAAAGTCATATCTTATTTGTTTTATACATCAGATCCGTGTTTATAAAATGTCAAGTCCGGTACATATGAATATTTAAGTATAAGTCACAACATAACAAAAACATGTTAAATTTCAACTAAAAGTTATAAACTATACCTAGGTAATAAGCTTAATCATAAACTTAGTATATGGTTAAAAGTGGGTTCTGTCTTTGTAATTATTAATATGTATTACAGTAAAATTTAAGTGATCTAAATCGATGCACAATGTTACAATGTTTACTTTGAAATTTGAGCTGAAATTACAAACGGCGCATACCAAACGTGGTAGCAACGTGACCAGTGTGCTTTATATGTAAGTGATGATGAAATTACCTCTAAGTGACTTGTGCAATGTATTCGGAATAATTTTAAAACAAAACCTTATGTACTCGTAACACTGAAATGAAATTGGACTAACATATTTGAAATTTAAAATTACAATTTAGATCAACATAATATAAAAAAATTGGTTTGCTTTCATTAAAGAAAAAATGGCATTAAAAATATAATAATTATGTAGCAAACTTTTAACCATATTGGTGTTTCGTCATCAAGCACACCTTATTAATTGGAACTATTTTCTATATAACTTTATGGACATTAATATGGTCATACACGTTAAAAAATCTTCACATTAAAATAATTATACTTGTCGCGGAATATAATGGGAATCTTTGTATGGAAATATTTAAATTATAATATGTATGTGAACCAATTTTTCGTCTGGCGTGCCAATCCTTCTTATTTCTCCCAGTAACCAAATCCTTCGGCCTCACGACACGAACAACGCCCAGCAGCATACCAACACCATCACTACGATATAAGTCCCGCATTGCTTTGAACCAATTCCATTTTTATATTTGTTATTTTTACAGCCACTATTTTATTGACTTCCACTTGTTTATTTATTTTTATAATTTCAAAATAGTTGATTTATTGAAAACTGACCAAAACATACTCACGCATTTATTTATTTTTATATAGTTTTAAGAGTCATTTATAGAGTGTAAATTTTATTTATTTAGTCTATTTTTTTTGGAGCAAGTATAACACAATATTTATTTCTATTAAGTTCGACACCACACCAATTCACCAAAATGTTCATAATATAGTCCGACGTATTTTATAATAATACTTGTTAAATTTAAACTGTCCACTTTGCAGCACTGTCAAATTGTCAATATCACTTTTGCGTTTATATTTCGCACACTTGTCCATTGAATAATTGATTTATTTTTATTATTAATTTTGATGTTTCTTCTTGGCTGGCGCGGCGCGCCGCCAGTGCAGCGCAAGGCCGCACTGGCAGGGTCGCCATGTGAGGTTGGGCCTTAAAGGAAACAACTAGCTTCGAGTATAGTCGTATAATAATGGCTTAAATAACACGTATATGCATTTATATAGGTTAAGGGTATGCTTGTGTGTGGGTGAGGCATAGCACACACACTACAAGTCCACCAAAACATTTTGAGCGAATGTAAATGCAGCTTCTGTGCATAATCTTTCCGCACGGGCTAGAAATCCAGGCTATATAATATAGCAAACCAAATTGTGGTCTCGTAAACCCTTCCCTTAAATTCGGCTTCTTTGATTCGCAGAGTATACCGGTGAGAGATCTCAATTTTTGCCATCTAGTCCTTTTCTAGACTCGATGTCTGTCTGTATTTTGGCATCGGCGTACATTACCGAGCCCAAGTTTCGCGGTGACTGATATACTAAAACCGAATAATTTAGTTTAGACTGTACAAATTTCTTCATATTTTTGAAACTGGGCGAAGTTCGCAATTTGATGTACTGATAATCAGCTCCGAGTTTCTGTCAGTTGTCAGGATATGTTGAGATAAATATATGATTAAAATATATACTAAATGCACAAAATTAAGAATGTTATTCTCTGCTTGCCTAATCAGCCCACCCATTTCTCACTTTTTCCATGCGTGTAATAACTTCAGTCCAACGAAGCATTTTGAGCTTATTTAGGTTTAGGTTTAAAGACATTTATTCTCATAAAGACAATACATCACTGACATGAGAACATATTTAAAATACATATTTACATCTATTTTCGTCGTCGCAACATAACAAAAATAAGACAAGTACATATTTAATTTTATTAGGATTATCTGAAAAACATAAATTTACTAACACGTTCAACTCGTTTTATATTATAGGTTTGTCTGCAATGACATGTTTAGCAAGTTCCTTTTTAAACGAGTTAAACGCGTCGATATGTTTAATATGTTGTAACATCTCCCACCTCTCTCCTCAACTAACCCTAACTACCCCTACTTAGCTAGACCTAGACCTATCTAAAATACTAAAAATTCCAATAAGAAAATCTAAAATTCTAAAAAAACTTAAAATACCGCAAACCGTATCTACCTTGACTAATTATTATAAAATAATGCAATTTAACCTAAATAAATTCTAATTAATAAGTTAATATCTTGAATTGGATCAGTAGATTGGCCAAATGATCGTCCAGTGCTCATGTAGGACCCTTCGTCGTAACCGCTAATAGTAACCAAAATCCTTTTCGCATAGTAAGAAAGAGTTATGAATTATACGCCTATAAATCCTAATATTGTTAAATAATTATTAAACCGAGAATTATGTCAGAGTAATAAGAAATATCATTGCAGGTTGTAGTAATGTTTGACTTAATCAGATTAAGTCTGTAATAAGATGTAATCAATAAGTCAATAGTAAGTATGTCAAAATCAAATAAGTCTGTAGAATGTCATAGTTAAATTGTCAATAAATTATGTCATAGTCAAATTGTCAGTAAAGTATGTCAAAGTAAGTAAAGTCTGTCAAATGTCATAGTCAGTTGGTCAAAGTACAACTACTAATAAATATCACAATATTTTGTTTTTGGGGTATAGATATCGCCCCGCCTCCGCGACACCCGTGATCATCATCCAGTTGCAGGTCAGAATCCCCGCCCCAGTTCTGAAGGAACTATATTGTAGTCCAGAAGGGACATCTTTTAATAATGACAGGCCTATTCCATCATTCGACCATGTCATTATTTTGTGACATTTTTCGTCAACAATGAGAGGACATTCAAAGGGACAATTTAACATAACAAAATACTGGTAGTAGAGCAGCTGTATTTGATCCACTCAAATTCTCCAGAATACTGTAATTTTGTAGTATACGTATTTTAATATTCAATGAAATGATATTATCCAAACTTTAATTGTAGTCATTTTGAATCACACTTTCAGACCAAAATAATCTACGATCGTGCATCTGCCTTGATCTGAGCCCGGATAAATCACTCATTGAAATAAGGTTTTATGATAATATATGACCTTATATTTTTAAAGGTCAAGTGTGAAAATCACAGATAATCTGTAGAAAACAGAATGTAATCGTCATACAAACTGCTAAGGGACAGGCAAAACAAATATTTCTTTGTAAGCAAATTGATTCTACAATACTACATTATATTGTGGTTATTTACTTTAGTTTTTCCCACAATATATTTCTACCAGTAGCGTTGCAAGGGACCAAATATATACAGTCATGTCATAAGTCAATATGTCAAGTTTGTCAATAAGTCATAAATAAATATATGTAATAAAATCCTAACAATCCCTAACCCCACACTACATCCTAGCTACCGCTATTTTGAATTTAACCAATAAACCCATAATTAAGAACAACAAATGCAATAAAATTAGCCATATATGTATCGAAAGGAACCTAGCTACCTACTGTAAATATCTAATGGCTTTGATATATTAAAATTATAAATCTAGATCAATCCTACAAAAGCCCTAGACCTGATAAATAAAAACCCTAACCTAACAGCTAATCTATCCAACTATTCTACCGACATATTTGAAAACTAGCATCCCGGGATGCACATTTAATTTACCCGCGTAATTACTCGATGTGCAATGAGTAATTTCTATGCTATAGCTAACTAAGACGAGTGGAGACACCTCGTTTTAGACCTTAAAATCCTATTTCTCCGTGTGCTAGCCATACTTCCACACAGTGGATTGGGACAGCAGAAGTAAGGCCGGAAAGGGGTAATATAAAAGTGAATATATAAGTATATAGATACGGGATAATTGGACTAGAATCTGGCTTCTTTAAGAAGTCTAGATGACAACCCAAATCTTCCAGATCCTAGGGGGTGACCCTGTCTTAATAAATGCAGGAACTGCCAGGTCCCCACCTGGGTTTTATCAAAAACACCGCAAGTTAGTAATCTGCGCTGTAGTTGCCACCGTTAGGTTACCTGCACAACTTACTAACCCCCCAACACTATGTTGGATCGGAACTAGTTCTCTCTAACCCATAAGTATGAACGAAACAACTCACTAAACTAAATTAAAATTAATATATAGAGTATTCCAACCAAGTTCATTTCAGTGCTTAATATCACTAAAATAAACCAGGCCAAACACTACACATATTAAACACAATTAAAACACAAACTAATTAATTTTCACTGGAAACAACTCAAGACTTTACAATCTTTAAGAATCTATTGATTTATAACTTAAACTTCACTTAGTATGTTCTCACACACTAGCGCTTGTCTAAGCACAAATCAATAAATAATTAAAATTCACTAAAAATTACAAAACCACTATGAACAATACTAACTTTACAATATTAATAAGTCTATTGATTTATAATTTAAACTTTACTAGTACAATATTAAATACTAGCACTTGTCTGAACCACAAATCAATAAACAACACAAAAAGAATTAAACCCACTAAAATTAACACAATTTAAATGTACTTCTCTAAAATTATTCAAGTAAAACCCCACAACAAATTACACTACATTATGCTCCAATCCAAACTCTACCAGCATCATGAGAAACTAGCAAAGTCCAGGTCAGGACACAATATAGGTAACCTAGATAGACCTAGCTAGAGAAGGCGACGAAGAATGATCTCGTAAGGGACTCCATTGATCCCTACCTTAGATCCCGTCATCCCTGCTATTTCCCACTTCCTTGTACGTCATTGGTTTCCCCATAACCAATACTGAATTTCATAATTTCGTACAATCCTCTCACTAATTACACCTTATTTCCTAATTAAAATAAGGTCCAAATTGACCTACTTTTGGGTGTGGTTTAAACTATTTCTTTGCGCCTATGGGATTGACACTACAGTTTTTATTCTAACCACCGTTTGTTTTTCTATATGAGCACATATTGTAGAACTCCGCCCTTTCTTAATTCTTTATAATATGGTTCAATTTTGCATAGAATATTTTAACCAAAACAAACATTATTCATTCAATTTTACGATGACGTGCGAAATACAAGTCGACACACTTGAAACATAAGAAACCAAACTGATTTTTAACAGATTTTTAAACTACAAAAGCTTTAGGACATTGAAATAAAGTTCAAATTATTTTATGAATAGATATCTAAATATATTGGTTTACTATAAATTACTAGGCCCTCCAAACTTTGTTTCTAGAATTTCAGACGAAATGGCCCACTTGAGATATGAGAAGAAATATAAATACTTAAATTACCGTGGGACACAATATTGGAAATTTAACCGACTTAAAAATAGAACAATACTATGTTCACATATAATGTTAACATGGAAAGGAGCCTGTGACATGTTACAATGTGAGGGTAGGTTGTTATACATGCGCGCACCCTCAAAAGTAATCATTGATTTGCCGTAGTTAGTACGAATCTTCGGTAAGATAAGAAAACTAGCGCGGCGGCTATGGCGAGTACAGGGGTTCGGAACATTTCTTCTACTTTTAAATGACAAGTTCGTGTGTATTTTTTTATTTAAAGTTTTACGTATAAAAATGCAACTGTTGTAGACATATAATTGTTTAATACTCATTACTTTTGTTTCAGCGAAAATTTTTTTTGTAGGTGTTAGGTAGTGATAATTAAACAGCATTTTAATTATTTTATTCTGTAAAATTTGTAGTTCAGCCAATCTTGTTTTTGCAGCACTGCCCCAAATTTCAATAAGGTATAGCAGGTGTGGTTTTACAAGCGCATTGTAAATAGTAACTTTTTGGTTTTTAGGTATATACTTAATAATGTTATGAAGAGAACCTCGCAGGGTTACCAATTTCTTTTTTATTTGTTCTATATGATTGTTCCAGGTTAGGTGTGTATCCATGTAAAGGCCGAGATATTTTTCATGGGTTTTTTGTTTTAAGGGGATGTCATTTATTGTAAGAGGTGCGTGTGTAGGAATGGGTTTGTTTTTGGCTTTAAATATTACGTAGCAAGTTTTGGAAACATTAATAGTCAACAAATTACATTGCAACCATTCGTAAAGGATATCTAGATCATGTTGAGCTCTAGCAATGATATCATGTATAGATGAACCAAAATAGAATAGACAGGTGTCATCGGCGTAAAGAGTGATGTGGCCATTTAGATCTAGTTCATACACATTGTTAACGTAAGCTAAAAATAGGAGGGGACCCAAAATCGAGCCCTGCGGAATGCCACATGTTACGGGAAGTGGGTCACTAGTGTAATTAGAATTAGAGCCTTCTATTTTAACTACTTGTAACCTGTTTGTGAGATAGGATTCAAACATTCGAAGAGCTGTCCCGGTTATGCCAATGACTTCTAATTTTTTAAGGAGTAAGTTGTGACTAACAGTGTCAAAAGCTTTTTGGAGATCTATAAAAATGCCAAGAACTATATTTTTATGGTATATGTTATGTTTTATTTTGGTAATGAGATCAACAGTTGCTGTGAGTGTGTTACTTTGGGGTCTAAATCCGTATTGGCCTTCAAAGAGAAAATCAATAGAGTCAAAATATTTTTTTAATCGTGTGTACAATATTTTTTCCAGGATTTTAGACAGCACTGGTAGTACAGAAATAGGTCTGTAGTTACCAGGGTCAGTTTTCAATCCTGACTTATATATAGGAGTGATTTTCGCTATTTTTAATGTATCAGGAAACACACCAATTCTTAAAAGGTTATTAAAACAGTACGTTAGTTTGTTGACTATTAAGACTTTCAAACATTTAATAACTTTCGTATTTATTCCGTCTAGTCCGCTACTAGTGTTAGAGTCAAGCTTATTAATAATATTTTGAATTTCTTCTTCAGAACAAGGTTCAAAGTTAGTCATTTTAGAATTTGGAATATTATTCTGTGGCAAAGCGTATATGAAGTTATCATGATATTCTGTAGGTATGTCTCTAGCTAAACGTGACCCTATTGTTGAAAAATAAGTATTGAATGTTTGACAGATGTCGTATGGCTTACTGATTTCATTGCAGTCAACTATTAATTTTGAAGGTGCGCTACATTGTTTGATTTTATTATTAGTTAAGGTGTTCACTAGATCCCACATTTTCTTTGGCTTGTTGTTGCATTTTTCAAATTCTTTGTAGTAATATGAGTCTTTTGTGTCCTGTATTAATTTAGCAACTTCGTTTCTTTTTGTTCGAAATTGTTCTTCTAAGTTAGGATCATCCGGATTTTTCTTTAACTCCGTCCACAATAAATTTCTTTTGTCTATTTCCGTGATTATATTTATATTTATCCAGTCTTTTTGCGGTGGATTGAGAATTTTAGTTTTAGTGATTTTATTTTCTATAGTAACATGTTTTATCTTCTCTTCTAATGTGGTGAAATCATTGACTTCCTGCAGCCCAGTCCTTTCTAATGATTGAAATAAGTTTTCATAGTTTATTGCTTCGTACTGTGAGTATATTTTTGGAGGAGGCTTCACTTTCTTGATCTCTAAGTAAATCTGTTTGTGGTCAGATAATGATGAGTTAATTGTAATCATGTGGAAGTAATCGTTTTTTAAATTTGTGCTGACGTGGTCTAAGATAGATTTTTTTTGGGATCCCTCTCTTGTACAGTATTTTTGTTTTATTTTATTAAGAATCTTATGACCCGATTCCCTTAACAGTTGATTATATTGTTTAGATTTTTTGTCTTTTGTTAATAGATCAATGTTGAAATCGCCAAAGACAATTGCTCTATTTCTGCGTTCTAATTGTGTCCCATATACTTCAAGAAAATTGGTAAAATCTGTATGTCCTGGATTGTACACAACGCCTACTTATTTAAATGCACCTTCTGTGTATCGTCTTCCCGCACGCGTCAACAATCCAGGCTATACAATATAGCAAGCCAAATTGCTATTTCGTAAACACATCTTTGATTATCAGAGTACACCGGGGAGAGGTCTACATTTTTGCTACATAGTCCATTTTCTAGACTCGATATCTGTTTGTATTTTGGCATCGGCGTACATTACCGAGCCCAAGTACTTACAATGCTGTAGATATTTTTTATATGATGTTTCATTTATGGAGGTCGTGCAGGTTTGTTTATTGACAAAAATGTTACAACCAAATATGGGTGCATGTTTACATACCACTCTAAATACATGTGCCTGGAGTAAAACTTATACAAGCTGACTGAAAAAAAATTACAGTTTAGATGGTTTGGATATTCATTATTAATCATGTCGTTCTTAATAGGTACATGAATATTTGCATAACAGGTAGTTTTACTGGAGGTGGTGGTTTAATATTTAAACAAGGATAAATAATTAATGGGTTTAACAGGGGATGCTTTTTCATTATTTTCCATTGGCTGGTTGTTGCTGGGCGGGCTCTAAGCTGCATTTAGCGTAGTTTCCTCACATTGGCCGTTTTGCGGTGACCGATATAAGAATTCCGAATAATTTAATTTAGAATGTAGAATTTTTCAAAGTTTTGGGATTGGGCGAAGTTATAATTTTGATTTACTGATAATCAACTCCGGGTTTCTGTCAGTTATCAGGATGAGTTGGGACAAATATATGATTGAACGATATTGTAAATGGACAAAGTTAAGAATCTTCATCTCTGCTTGCCATAACAGCACACCCGTTTCTCACTTTGCCCATGCGTGTAAGAACTTCAGTCCACCAAAACATTTTGAGCTAATTTAAATGCAGCTTCTGTGCATAATCTTTCCGCACGGGCTAGAAATCCAGGCTATATAATATAGCAAACCAAATTGTAGTCTCGTAAACCCTTCCCTTAATTTCGGCTTCTTTGATTCGCAGAGTATACCGGTGAGAGATCTCAATTTTTGCCATCTAGTCCTTTTCTAGACTCGATGTCTGTCTGTATTTTGGCATCGGCGTACATTACCGAGCCCAAGTTTCGCGGTGGCTGATATACTAAATCCGAATAATTTAGTTTAGACTGTAGAAATTTCTTCATATTTTTGAAACTGGGCGAAGTTCGCAATTTGATGTACTGATAATCAGCTCCGAGTTTCTGTCAGTTGTCAGGATATGTTGGGATAAATATATGATTAAAATATATAGTAAATGCACAAAATTAAGAATGTTATTCTCTGCTTGCCTAATCAGCCCACCCATTTCTCACTTTTACCATGCGTGTAATAACTTCAGTCCAACGAAGCATTTTGAGCTTATTTAAATGCAGCTTCTGCGTATCGTCTTCCCGCACGCGTCAACAATCCAGGCTATACAATATAGCAAGCCAAATTGCTATTTCGTAAACACATCTTTGATTATCAGAGTACACCGGTGAGAGGTCTACATTTTTGCTACATAGTCCATTTTCTAGACTCGATATCTGTTTGTATTTTGGCATCGGCGTACATTGCCGAGCCCAAGTACTTACAATGCTGTAGATATTTTTTATATGATGTTTCATTTATGGAGGTAGTGCAGGTTTGTTTATTGACAAAAATGTTACAACCAAATATGGGTGCATGTTTACATACCACTCTAAATACATGTGCCTGGAGTAAAACTTATACAAGCTGACTGAAAAAAAATGACAGTTGAGATGGTTTGGATATTCATTATCAATCATGTCGTTCTTAATAGTACATTAATATTTGCATAACAAGTAGTTTTACTGGAGGTGGTGGTTTAATATTTAAACAAGGATAAATAATTAATGGGTTTAACAGGGGATGCCTTTTCATTATTTTCCATTGGCTGGTTGTTGCTGGGCGGGCTCTAAGCTGAATTTAGCGTAGTTTCCTCACATTGGCCGTTTTGCGGTGACCGATATAAGAATTCCGAATAATTTAATTTCGAATGTAGAATTTTTCAAAGTTTTGGAATTGGGCGAAGTTTAAATTTTGATTTACTGATAATCAACTCCGAGTTTCTGTCAGTTATCAAGATGAGTTGAGACAAATATATGATTAAATGATATTGTAAATGGACAAAGTTAAGAATCTTCTTCTCTGCTTGCCATAACAGCACACCCGTTTCTCACTTTGCCCATGCGTGTAAGAACTTCAGTCCACCAAAGCAGTTTGAGCTCATTTAAATGCAGCTTCTGTGTATAATCTTCCCCCACGGGCTAGAAATCCAGGCTATATAATATAGCAAGCCAAATTGTGGTCTAGTAAACCCTTCCCTTAAATTCGGCATCTTTGATTCGCAGAGTATACCGGTGAGAGATCTCCATTTTTACCATCTAGTCCTTTTCTAGACTCGATGTCTGTCTGTATTTTGGCATCGGCGTACATTACCAAGCCCAAGTTTCGCGGTGACTGATATACTAAATCCGAATAATTTAGTTTAGACTGTAGAAATTTCTTCATATTTTTGAAACTGGGCGAAGTTCGAAATTTGATGTACTGATAATCAGCTCCGAGTTTCTGTCAGTTGTCAGGATGTGTTGAGATAAATATATGATTAAAATATATAGTAAATGCACAAAATTAAGAATGTTATTCTCTGCTTGCCTAATCAGCCCACCCATTTCTCACTTTTTCCATGCGTGTAATAACTTCAGTCCAACGAAGCATTTTGAGCTTATTTAAATGCAGCTTCTGTGTATCGTCTTCCCGCACGCGTCAACAATCCAGGTTATACAATATAGTAAGCCAAATTGCTATTTCGTAAACACATCTTTGATTATCAGATTTGTTTAATGTCAAAAAGTTACATCCAAATATGGGTGCATGTATACACACTACTCTAAATACAAGTGCCTGGAGTAAAACTTATACAAGCTGATTGAAAAAAAAATACAGTTTTGTTGGTTTGGATATTCATTATCAATCACTTCGTTCTAAATAAGTACATGCATAATTGCATAGCAGGTAGTTTTACTGGAGGTGGCGGTTTGATGGTTAAAGAAGGATAAATAATTAATGGGTTTCACAGGGGATGACTTTCCCTTATTTTCCATTGACTGGTTGTTGCTGGGCGGGCTGGGTTTCACAGGGGACGCCAAAGCTGAATTTGGCGTAGTCTCCTTACAGTTGCTGTTTTGCGGTGACCGATATATTATAAGAATTCCGAATAATTTATTTTAGACTGCAGAAATTTCTTCATATTTTTGAAATGGGGCCTAGTTCGAAATTTGATGTCCTGATAATCGTCTCCAAGGTTCTGTCAGTTGTCAGGATGTGTTGAGACAAATATATGATTAAAATATACCTATAGTAAATGCACAAAATTAAAAATCTTATTCTCTGCTTGCCATATCAGCCCACCCTTTTCTCACTTTTTCCATGCGTGAATTATATAGGGAGGCAGCAGTGGAGGAGATAAATTATAAGAATGCGTCGAATAAAAGAGATTAATTTAAATGTTGCGGCTTTCTGTAGCTCTAAGTCTTCTGGTTTATTTATGTTTACTTTTTTGGTAGCTCGATATCTTCGATATACTATAAAGGCTGTTGCGCTTGCTCCGAGTAGTATTATGATAAGGTATAATGGTATTGTAGTATGGTAGAAACTTGAGGGTAAGACTTCGTTAATTTCGATCGGTTTTTCCATAGATAGCTTCTGTTCAATAGCCTCGAGGTTTTTCAAGTTGATGGAGCTCATTTTCAGGATAGCGTTAGAATCTTCGTGTTTACTTTCCAGTGGTATTGACATTATTTTCAGTGGTTGGCCGCGAATCTTGTTGTTAATATTTATTATGGTGAAATGTGGGGATCTTATAGAGCAATGTTGTGGTATGGTCGCGACGTAGATTCCTTTTAATATAATGTGTTGTTCCTGTTGGCAGCTGGTTTTAACTTTGGTGGGAAGCGGGAAAGTTATGGCGTAATGTTGATCGTCCAGCTCTAGCAGAGCCTCCTTTGTCAGAGAGATAGGCGTGCTTACACACGTTTCATCTATCTCCTGAGAGTGAATGAGTTTCTGGATACAGTCTTGGTCAGTGCGTATTTGATGGCTGAGTTTTTGTTCGCAGATGTACCAGTCGCCAGATTTGGCGCATTCTGCCTCCGTGTACACATATTCTACAGAGTTGGTTGCTATGAAAGGATATGGAGGGATAAGGATTCGCCCGTTTTTATTTGGTAAGGGGCATAATTTATACAGATCGAATGAGCCTTGATAAATAATTGGTACCTTTAGGACAACTACTAAGTCATTCTTTGAAAAATAGGAACCTACATTAATAAAATTATAATATTCTCTTATATCTAAATCTAAAATTTGATTCTTTCCATAAATTTCCTGTAATGTTTTAATCATTTCTTTAAGTGCATTAATGATTAAAATCGAGTGGTGCACTTTACTTAGTCTACTAAAAGCTAATATATTTTCTATGCGTAATAATTCTAAATACAAGTCGTTGACATTTTCGTTAATAATGCTGAACAATTGGGTTAAGTGTGCATATTCTAATGATTGAATGGTGCTGTTTTTCAAGTTTAATAGTTCATTATTTAGACAATGTAGATAAAATTTTATTTTGTTCGAGAATCCAATTTTTACATAAGCTTATGTGTTCATTAACTGTTTTGGATATTTTACCTTCATTATTTCTGAGCATTTTAATGGCATGATCATACTTTATGGCATCATTATAATCTAAGTTACCACTTATACTTTTTATAACTGAACCTAGTGGATTTATGAGCCCTCGACGTACCCTTTTGCTAGAAAAAGTACTCAACTGCGCGGAAGCCTTTTCAAGCTTAGAATACAAATATTTTATGTGAAATTTAAAGAAATGAAAGGTATTGTTTGCTAAAGAATTACTTGCGTTAGTAAGTTGGGCTCTAATTAGGTCAATGTTGACTCGAAAGTTGTCAAGGTCAATACTTTGTAAAAATGTGTGATAATGGGATACAACTTTTGTGGGTCCCATTTTAAATGGTACGAGTCCGGGTCCATTTTTGTAGCTTTCAAGTCGGATCTCTTGAGCTAGGGCCAGGTTGATGCAGGTCCACGTCAGAAGTAGGGGCCTGTAACAATTGAGATTTACGTACTTTTTTAAGTCGGGATTTTGGGACGGGGCCTCGTTTTTTTGAAGTGTATATATGAACAGGTAAGTTTTCCGTGACCTTGTCGTGTGTATACCTTGTCGGCTGTAGGGTTCCGTATATATATCTCTTGGTCAGGGGAATAGTCAATTGACGGGTCTCTATTTCTGTTTATTCTCTCCATGTTAGATTCTCGCTGGGTCAAAGAAGTATTATGTACAAGATCGTATACAGTTTTCATTTTATTTCGATGGTCGTTGATGTAGTTTTGTATTAATAGTTCTGTTGTGTCTATGTCAATCGGGTCTCGTGGGTCAAAATGTCCAGTAATTAAATCAAAGGGCCTACATTTTGTTAAACTGTGTATTGAACTGTTGTATGCTAACAAAGCGTAAGGAATTAAATGTTTAGAATGTTGGTCTCGGTTTTTCAATTTTAGTATCCTTAAATGTTCTAGGATAGTTGAGTGAAACCTTTCTATTAATCCATTCTCGTTTGGTGCGTTAGCTGCGATTTTATGGTGGTTTACTTTGTGAACTCTTACAAATTCAGCTAGTAATTGGTTTGAGAACTCGGTGCCTTGGTCCGTTATCAAAGTTAAAGGTAAGCCATGATGCGTACAATAGTTTAATAGACCTTTCACTATACTGAGTGCTGTACCGTCTGGTAATCGATATGCCTGCGCATATTTGGTAAAAGAATCTATTATTGTCAAGTATTTAATATTTTCAACAGTCAAAGTGTCGGCATGTATGATTTCGAAAGGTTTACTTGCAGGTGGCACTACCTGGAATTGTGGATGAATTGGATTACGTTCGTATTTTGCTTGTCCGCAAACAATGCACTCATTTATGTACTTGGAAATGCTGTCGCGCATTTTCGGCCAGAAATATTTATGTGACAATGCTAAGCATGACTCATTTATACCACGGTGGTTTGTTTTGCCTTCGTGGTAATTCCGAATTATTTCTTGTTGTCTTTCGTAACTGTTGATGTTTTCGATTTCTGATTTAACTAATATTAATTTCATGGATGAGTTTTGAAAAGTTCTTTGAATTATAGGAACTATAGAATACATTTTTTCTATAGGTTGAACTAATATTGCGGTGCGGTATTTAGGATTAACATGTTTCGTAATTAAGTTGACTAATTCCTGTTCTAAATTTCCTTCATAGACTTCAATATATGTTCTTAAATGTGTCTCAAATGGTTTTGTTACAGTATCGGATATACGTGATTTACGATCGAGAATGCGGATAACTATTTGCCTAGTAAATTTATTTAGTGGCTCATCGGAAATTGGAATTTCTAAGATGGGACTCTCGTCACTAGTGTGGTTTGTCTCGGTCGCTCTGCTCTCTAATTCGTGAATATTAGGTACATCACTGGCTCAGTGACCCAAAGAGGATCTTGGCCTCTGACACAAGAGAGCGCCACTCTGCCCTATTCTGCGCCACTTAACGCCAGTTGGGTATTCCGAGGGCGGACAGGTCTTTTTGGGCTTCGTCACTCCAGCGGTATCTGGGACGCCCCGACGGACGTTTTCCGCCCGGGTGCCCCACATACGCTCTTCTCACAGCACGATCCTCCCCCATCCTCTCCAGGTGACCGAGCCAGCGGAGTCGTGTCGGAATATTAGGTACTTCGGGTGAAGTTGGTATTATAGAGCTAACTTCATTTTGTATTTCTATACGTGATAAGGCGTCCGCGTTTGTATTCGACTTGCCTTTTTTGTATATTACTGTAAAATCATATTCTGAGAGTTGCAGACCCCATCGGGTTATTCTTGCATTTGGTTCTTTAAGATTCGTCATCCATTGCAAAGGTTTATGGTCGGTTACGATTTTGAACTTACGTCCAAATAAATAAGGGCGAAAATAGCGGGTTGCATATACGATCGCTAACAATTCCCGTTCGATTGTGCTGTAATTTTGTTCGCTACTGTTTAATGTGCGTGATGCATATGAAATAGGTTTATCCGAACCTAAAGGTCCTTGGGACAGTACGGCACCGATAGCAACGTTGGAAGCGTCACTTCTAATAATAAATTCCTTTGAAAAATCAGGATATATCAAAATAGGATCATTCATGAGCAAAGTTTTACATTTTTCAAAGCATTCTACGTATTCTTGATTAATAGTTATACCTACACCTTTCTTCAAGCATTGCGTCAAGGGTTTCGTTATGCGAGCAAAATCTGGTATAAATTTTCTATAATAGCCAAGCAAGCCTAGAAACTGTTTAATTTGTTTCGTTGTTTGTGGTAAGGGGTATTTTTCAATTGCTGAGATTTTATCAGGGTTAGGTTTAACGCCGTTGGGGGTAATTATGTGCCCTAGATAAGGAGTTTCCTGTTTCATGAACTCAGACTTATCCATTTGAATTTTGAAATTAGATTCGCGTAATCTTTGAAATATTTTTTCTAGATTGTTAATATGCTCTTGAAGGGAAGTGGAAAAGACTAAAATGTCGTCCAGGTAAACTAGACATATGGAATTTTGTAGGCCTTTACATTATCCATTACGCGCTGGAATGTTGACGGCGCGTTTTTTGTTCCCATAGGCATCCGAAGAAATTCAAAGTGCCCGTTTTCTACGTTAAAACCAGTGTTGTGAATGTCTGAAGGATGCATCTCTACTTGGTAAAAACCGCTGGCCAAATCTAAAGTTGTAAAGTATTGGCATTTACCCAATTTGTCCAATATATCGTTTATGTTAGGAATAGGATACTTGTCGTCTATAGTTTTGGCATTTAGTTTCCGAAAATCTATAACTAACCTCCATTTTACTTTTCCACAAGCGTCCGCTTTTTTCGGGACGACCCAGATGGGTGCACTCCAGGCTGATGTTGACGGTCGAATTATTCCCTGTTCTAACATTTTTGAAATTTGAGATTTAACTTCCTCCCTATGAATTTGTGGGTATCTATACGTCTTCGAATAAATAGGTATTTCATCTTGTGACGTCCAGGCTCCGTTGTGTACTGGGTGATCAAATGAAACAACTGTTATTGTTCGTGCACTCCGCCAGCCACCCGCCGCCATCACACTTCCCCACGGAGTGAAGCTAGCGGGTAGTTGCGTCGTACTGTTTATTGTGTAATCGTCACATCTCTCCCTTTTTATAATGATTTATTTATTTTACTTTATATATTTATCATGCAACAATAGTTCAGTTTATCGTATTATCTTATACTCGCTAGGTTAATTTATTTTTCCAATCTAGGTATACTACCACCGGTTCGGAAAGGTTAACCTCAGACCCGAGAAGAACCGGCGTAAGAAACTCGGCGAGGTGTGGATGTATTCATTTTACAACAGTTAAATAATAAATATTTTCCAACACTAGCAAGCCTTTAAATCTGTAAAACTATTATTTTACTTTTACAATTTCTTCTTAGGTGTCAGTCCCTCTCCTTCTCCTATTTGCAGTTTTGAGTTTTTTATTCAATTGCTTATAACTCAAAGATTTACTTTAAACGCCTTAATTACTACATTTTCCTTTTGATGCTTACACATTTCCAGGTATTTCCATTAGCATACAATATAATATTTTACTAATTAATACCTATTTCATGATTTAGGTACAATAACATTGTTAGGTTGCCAAGCGCCTTGGACATTAGTTACTTATTGGCAATAACTGATTGACTCTGTTTTACTTGTCTTGTATGATGTTAATATATATAATGCAATTTAAAATACTTGTAGATAATCCAAGGTCAAATAAAGTAGGAATGTTACATTCGTTGTAGAGGTACCACGTCAAGTACCTATGATTAGTTTTACTTGTGAATAGGTTAAGCAAACAATAATCTATATAAATAGATTTATATATTATTAATTTGTTAGGTACCTACTAAGATTTACCTGCCTATTTGACCATTATTATTATTAATTGCATTGCATACATATCTAATTATCGTTCTTTAATTATAATACTTGAATAATATAATCTTGACATCAATTAATCCAAATATTTATTTTATTCATTTTATTGCTCAAAAAGTAACACAGCAAATATAATATCGAATGTAATATTATTCTAGCAACTTACTTATGCGAAGAATCATAATTACAATTTATGTTATGAAAATAACGTAACACTTTACTAATTGAAAGCTGATTTTTCAATTGAATTGTGACCAGTAAGTATTGTATTATTATTTCCACAATAATTACTGTCAGACTGACACATAAATATTATTATTTGTACTTATACACTTTTTCATCGGTTTATTTCAATTACTTGCAACATATTTTATAAACCTGAAACATAGGTATACACCTTGTAAGTATGTCTGCTTCCTATATCCTGCCATTGGTAAGTATGTCATTTAATTTCAATAAACATCTCCCAACGAACCAATGGAATTCCATTATTCTAACCATGATCCCATGAAATACTGAGTACACCAGAGTACAGTTCGAATGTTTAGTTACTTTACCATTTTATCGTTACGTTTAACGTTTCTAAATGATAAGACCTAGGTTTTTGGTCTTTTGAGTCTTAGTGCTCAATTAGTACAATAAATGTGTACTCTTGGGTAGATCAATGAAGTGGTTCAAGCTACAACTTTAATCTACTAGTTTTACTTAATTTGTTAGCCTCAACAAATTAAACATCAGGCAAACTGTCATTGAGAGCGATCAAAATCACGGTTAATTCGAATACTTATTGTTTTTATTTTATAATGTGTAGGAATGTGTACCGACACACAGTATTTAGTTATTTGTTTCTGTTTTGATTTAATGTATCGGTTCTGAGACTATGTATAATTTCTAATGTATGTATTGTCTCAACCGCATACCTAAGCGTTTTGGCATCCTTAATTATTGTAAGTTTATGCATGTGACTGAAATAAGGAAATATATTTTCCGGTAAAGTGCCTTTTTAATTACACTTAATTATAATTAGTCATCACATCACACACATCACTCATCTTCATCTGAGTAGGTGTACCTACTACCTAGGTAGTTAAAAAGGTACTTCGTCATCTACACTGTTAACCGACAAAAGTCGTATGTCTATTTACAAGACATTAGGTTAACTGCTGGTCACTAGAGTTTTTCTGTTAGTACCTTAGTCATGGTTGCCTTGGGTATAGTTTCGTAGTTTAGTTAAGTAAGCAGTGCTTCCTCACCGTGTAAGGCTCCCCGCATCGCCACTTCAGTTTTTACAGCATTGACTTTAGGTACTACATGACATGATGTATTATGACAGGCCCAGCGTCTATTTACGTACCTGTTGTACTTGGGTTTGTAATTGAGCTTTGCCCTGATTATTATTCTATAGAATCATGTATTCCGGCTCTAAAATAGATTGGAATTGGGATTTATTATAAGAAATCTGGGTCATATACGATTTTGAAGAATTGTATATCCTCATCTATTTATAGGTTTTATTTGGGCAGTTTAGGCATGCCTCTGTGTTCCACAATTTCCACGGCTACTTACGCAGAATGCATTATTACTCTTATCCTGGTCACCTGCTTGTTTCTCTTAAACTATAATTTAACCTGTCTTCTAACTGTTCCAACAGGATTGCTACAACAATCTTTAACCGGAATACCGTCAAAGTCGTCGTATAATATATTTTTATATATACTTTGTTCGTTTTTATTTAAACTGATACATTAAGTTCTTACCCATACGAACATCTGCAAAATGCAGTAAATTTATGATACGGGTATAGGTTAGAAGAAGGTTAAATTGTAATACTTTACAGGAAATGTTTTCCAACTGGCGTATTTTTTTTTTGTATAATTGAAATCTATCCTGAATCTACATTAGTAGATATGCCTATTCCCGAGGCCATCCATCTATACCTACGCCTTAAGTTAACTGGAACAGTAGGCAGAGGCACTTAACTGCTTATTATATAATTTCGAATTCAATAAATACATTACATAATAGGAGGTCACTCTATACTAACATAATGTCAGTTAATGACTATTTTGCTTCCCTATTAAGTTTTGGTCGGCTAAAGAATCCATCTAATGGTGGTATCTAGGACATTTTGGATGACCTAAAACAAGATACTATCGTTAGTACCAACCAACACTATATCGCGTCAGTTTACTTTTAAGTACTATGTTGTACTAATTTGGACGACCTATAACAAAAGGTCCTATCGTTAGTACCAACCACCACTATCGCGTCTACTAGACTAGTTACTAGGTACATTTGACTCTTTTGGTTTGTTAGTACCAGTTGAACATTCAACTTACTAATTATTCTCTGTTTGTATCGTAGGTAAGTGTTATGATTTCGCTTATCATTTCTTTTGTTTTGCTAGTACTAGTTGAACATTCAACCTACTACTTATTTATTTTGCTAGTACCAGTTGAAAGTTCCAACCTACTAATTATTTGTTTTGCTAGTACCAGTTGAAAGTTCCAACCCACTAATTATTTGTTTTGCTAGTACCAGTTGAAAGTTCCAACCTACTAATTATTTGTTTTGCTAGTACCAGTTGAAAGTTCCAACCTACTTATTATTTATTTTGCTAGTACCAGTTGAAAGTTCCAACCTACTAATTATTTGTTTTGCTAGTACCAGTTGAACATTCAACCTACTAATTATTTGTTTTGCTAGTACCAGTTGAACGTTTCAACCTACTAATTATTTGTTTTGCTAGTACCGGTTGAAAGATTCAAACTACTACTTATTTGTTTTGCTAGTACCAGTTGAACGTTTCAACCTACTCATTATTTGTTTTGCTAGTACCAGTTGAACGTTTCAACCTACTAATTATTTGTTTTGCTAGTACCGGTTGAAAGATTCAACCTACTAATTATTTGTTTTGCTAGTACCAGTTGAACATTTCGACCTACTAATTATTTGTTTTGCTAGTACCGGTTGAAAGTTTCAACCTACTAATTATTTGTTTTTCTAGTACCGGTTGAAAGTTTCAACCTACTAACTATTTGTTTTGCTAGTACCAGTTGAACATTTCAACCTACTAATTATTCGGTTTGCTAGTACCAGTTGAACATTTCAACCTACTACTTATTTGTTTTGCTAGTACCAGTTGAAAGTTTCAACCTACTAATTATTTGTTTTGCTAGTACCAGTTGAACGTTTCAACCTACTAATTATTTGTTTTGCTAGTACCAGTTGAACGTTTCAACCTACTAATTATTTGTTTTGCTAGTATCGGTTGAAAGTTTCAACCTACTAATTGTTTGTTTTGCTAGTACCGGTTGAAAGTTTCAACCTACTAATTATTTGTTTTGCTAGTACCGGTTGAAAGTTTCAACCTACTAATTATTCGTTTTGCTAGTACCAGTTGAACATTTCAACCTACTACTTATTTGTTTTGCTAGTACCAGTTGAAAGTTTCAACCTACTAATTATTTGTTTTGCTAGTACCAGTTGAACGTTTCAACCTACTAATTATTTGTTTTGCTAGTACCGGTTGAAAGTTTCAACCTACTAATTATTTGTTTTGCTAGTACCGGTTGAAAGTTTCAACCTACTAATTATTTGTTTTGCTAGTACCAGTTGAACGTTTCAACCTACTAATTATTACTTATACCAACTGCAGCATAGATGTGATGTACAGTTTACTTCTTGCAATTTATTTTTCTTGTTAGTCCGACTCCGACTTACTACTCAATTCATTTGATGCTGAGTTTACGTGTCTACTCCTACAGTAAAACAATAACAAAGCCCTCGGCATTCATCAGTCTAAGTACGCTATCTATGTTCTTGACTCACTTGACATCGTAACGGTCCTTGATAATTTAACTGGTCCGTTACCTGCTAGCATTGTTTATTATCATAAACAGCACATACCTATGTATATATAAATACATGTTAAGTCGACACTAAGTTAACATCGATTCATACCCATATCGTGCTATAAATAGCATTTCAATTGATTATAACTGGTTATTTTAACCGAACAATATTTCTTTTAGGACATAAGGTCCATAAAATGTATACAACTATACCGACTTAATATGCAGGTTTCTCTATACGTTCCCACATGTAAAAATATCTTAGTATTTGATTACACGACTAAGTAGGTCGGTATATTTTAAGTATGAACGGTAAATACACAACTCATAATAATTATGATTTCCGCGAAGGTAGTTTGATTATTTACCCTTTATATCATATGAATTCTAATATACGATTTTGAGTCAGAAAATAAACCATGTACCATCTGTATTTGTAACACGCAAACCATCAGCATATTCGTTTCTGTCATTTCATGGAAATATTCATGGCTAATACGTCGGTGCCACATCATAGGAATAATGTAACATGGGTACATTATTTTTTGTAGTGACCCCAATTATTGATCTATCTTGCATTGATTACACTTTTGGATTTACATTTGGTAACTAGGCTCACGCACAGTAGCCATTGTCAAAGAGTTAGTGTAATAAGCACGCGTATATTTCTTCTTTGCTTAGTAAATATTCCTCCCGAGTTACGTACCATCAATTATTTACTCAATAATAGTTGTAAAGTTAACCACTGTTCTTATGTAAACAGTCAACAAATTTTCGCATTATGTACAACCGTACGTCACTCGTTACACTGAATATCACCTCGCCCAAAATTTTGTATTACCTGAATACAATCGGCAGCTCGGGAGGAAATGGACAAATACGGTAGCTATTAGGTTAGGATTTCCATACCTTAGGTTTGTTTTTTTTCCGCCACCGTTACCTTTCCTTTCCGTATTTTTTTTGTAATATTTTACCCTCGTCGCCATCTGTGACGTCCAGGCTCCGTTGTGTACTGGGTGATCAAATGAAACAACTGTTATTGTTCGTGCACTCCGCCAGCCACCCGCCGCCATCACACTTCCCCACGGAGTGAAGCTAGCGGGTAGTTGCGTCGTACTGTTTATTGTGTAATCGTCACACATCTGTCGTTTTTATGCGGTGCTTTATTTTATTAGTAAACGTAAGTGGTTCATCTTCAACATAAAATACGTCGGCATATTTGGTACAAAGTTGTTTTAAATTAGCTGTTTCCTCTGTATTCAAATGATCTGTGCGCAATCGAGACAATACGTGATCGACACGTGAGAATTGTTGTGAGTCACCGCTACGGTAACACTCGGTCTCCGAATTGAATAACTCAACGCTAATCGGCTGAGTTAGCGTGAATATCATGTCGCGTGAGAAATTATTGCAAATTTCGACAGTGCTTTTGTTATTGTTTGCAGTACTTATGCAATTACTTACAATGCAATTGCAAAGTACCTGTTGTTCCACGAATATATCACCACTTGGTATGTTTACTGGTACTTCTATTAGTTGTGACGAATTTGCCGGTACTATTGTTTCAAGTAAATTGACATTTCCGGAGGTATACATATATAGGTGCAGGAGTGGCCTTATCTAGGGTAGACATCGTGGGTGTTTGGGCAATGAACGTGATTAAAACACTATGTGATCAACTAGCATTTTAATTTTCAGGTTAACAACCAATAAATCACCATATATCCACTAAATTCACACTCGTTATTAATTCAGCCAAGAACTTAACTAAATTAGGACAATTAGGAATAACATACAATGCAACTATTAGCGATTCGTCGAGGACGTGGTGCGCGTGCGACCGTTATGTTTTTCTTATTATTCAACTTGATTACCTTTATGTCATAACGGTCGTCTCGCTACCATCGATACGACGCTTCGCTAGAGCGAACCCACGGCAGACTAGCAAATTCGCTCTTGATCGGATAGATGGCGCCACTGTTGTGCGCCGTTACATCACTACAATCCATACGACAATCAGCTAGTGAATTCAGCATGTTAACGGAGTAAGTCCAATCTTATTAGGGTAGATGGCGCTACTGCTAAGCGCCGTCACGGCCAAACTGACTGTCGACCGTCCTCGGGCGCTATTTTGTGAGTGGTCCTGCAACAAACCAACAACTGACCCATCTATCCGCTCGTCCAACCTGACAAGCTTAAGTTTGCAAACATAGTAATTAACTTATATTCAATATCCTCAATCCTTATTTTTATAGTTATTCTCTTGTTGACTTGGACCGGACGAGTGTGTCCCTTCGATCAGCGATAACTTAGTGAAAAGTAGGGCCTGAACCGGACGACACTGTCCCTTCGACCAATCAACACACACGCAACATAATGAGAATAGAGAAGTGCATCCCTTCAACCAAAGACCCTTTGGCCCGGACGACACTCTCTAGCCACCATCACATCTAAAAGTCTGGACCGGACGAGTGCATCGCTAACCAGACTCTGGCGTCGAAAGCACTGTCCTTTCGACCAACTTTACATCACCATTATAACATTATAAGTATAAAACAAATTACATAGAAGTATTATATAATACCTAAAACTACGGAGTATCTTGTTCAGCATGAACTTCAACTTCGCACTGTACTTCCATCGTCTCAGGATCGGAACATACACTATCGGTATCGGAACCTGCAGTAACTGTTTCAGATTGACTTACAGATATGGTGTCTGAACATGCAGTTAAAGTGTCACAACTATTTCTAGATATTCTATCATCGTTACCGTCTAATTCTAAACTATCTTCCACATTTATTGGCGCCGTCACGGTCTCCTCTTCATTTAATAAACTAGTTGAAATCTCAAGTAAACCTTCGTGACCTGGAGGTACCGCGCGCAAATTTTCATGAGCATATTTAAATATACGATGGGGATTATTTAAACTTTTTAGCTCATACCTGTCATTATCAAGAACTGCGGTTATAAGATACGGACCTTTGAATTTTCTAGCTAGTTTTGTTTGACTGCGTTCACTACTTTTTATAAACACGTACTCTCCTTTAGAAAACGGTTTGATGATCGCACGACCGCGATTAAAACGTTCGATTTCTGATGTCGCAGCTCTGTTAATATTATTTAAAGCATCCTCTCTGATAACATTAAGTTCTAATCGTGTGTGAGGATTCGTTGGAACAGGGTCTATACTCGATATTCCTAATGATTGAGCCTGAATCCCGAACATCAGTTCCGTGGGGGTATATTTAGTTACAGCAGACCTAGTGCTATTTATCGCGAGCTGTACATTCCCTAATTCATCACGCCAGGTTTTATTTGCATCGTTTTCTATAATTGTCAGCAGGCTCTTTAAGGTTCGCATCACACGCTCGACCTGACCATTAGCCCTACTGGATCCCGTCGCAATAAAGTGAAGTTCAATATTGTTCTTAGCACAATAGGATTTAAATTCCGAGCTAACATAACAACTGCCTTGATCTGCTATCAGCCGTTTCGGGGCCCCAAAAAGGGAAACAGCCCTGTCAAGCGCTTTGATAGCACTATTTGCATCGAGGGATGTAGTGTGTTCAAGAAGTACGTACTTAGTAAACGCGTCAATTATAACCGAACAGTATTCCCTCCGGTCACTCTTCCCACTCAACTTTCCAGTAAAGTCCACATGAACAGTATGCCAAGGCACCGGGATTTTTGGTATCGGATGTAGTTGAATAGGTTGAGCACCGGAAATACCTTTTGATGACTTGCAAACTATACAAGAGTCAATAAATTTGCGTACGCATTTTGACATTTGAGGGAACCAATACTGTTCGTATAATTTGTCTAGGGTCTTATCTTTGCCTAAATGTTGTATTTCATTGTGAATATGATTTATCAGTGTCCAAATCAGGGAACGTGGAACTACTGGCAACCACGAGACGATTTTATTTCGCACTACTTTTCTGTAAAGTATTCCATCCCGGACGTCATATGTATGTGCTACAGTTTCAGGTAGCTGGTCGTTATTGAATTTTGTGATCAAATCCTGAACTTCACTGTCCCGTTTTTGCTCGACTGATAACCAGCCCTGATGAAGTTCGACAAATTGAACGGATTTAGTTTCTGCTTTAGCACAACTTGAAGCATTTACTAAGGGTATCAAGTTTCGAGAGAAGTAATCGGCGTGCTCCATTCCACGGCCTTCACGGTAAATAATATCGAAGTCGTACGCCTGTAAATAAGCCCACCAGCGATGAACACGTGGCGTTAGGTCGACCTTGGATTTTGACGCTTTAAGGGAATTGCAGTCGGTATATACCTGAAACCGGCGACCATAGAGATAATGGCGGAAGTGTTCTACTGCGCGTACTACCGCAAGAGTTTCTAACTCGTACGAATGATACCGTGATTCAACGTCGGACGTACGCCTGCTAAAATACTCTACGACGTGAGGTAGATTGTCTTTTCTTTGAATAAGGATCGCGCCGTAACCCTCAGAACTCGCATCAGTGTGGAGTTCCACAGGTAAATCAGGGTTGAAAATTGTCAAAACCGGCTCAGATGTTAAAATACTAACAATCGAATTACGAATCTTTTCATGTTGTGAGGTCCATTGTATAGGTCCTTTCAATTTTGTTAAAGGGTATAGTGGACCGGCCAACTGAGAGAAGTTTGGAATGAATTTGCGGAAGTAAGAGGCAAGACCCAGGAACTGTCTCACTTGTGTTGCCGTTTTGGGTTGGGGGGAGTCTATCAGAGCTTGGATTTTTCGCGCGTTCGGTCTGACTTCACCAGATTGAATGGAATAACCTAAATAATTAACGTTTTGTTTCATAAAGTGACATTTTCGCAAGTTAAACGAAAATCCAGCCTGAGCGAGTGCTGCCAAAACATCGTCAAGACGCTGTAATCCCTCGGTTACAGAAGTTGAGTGACACAGAACGTCGTCCATGTATATCAGAGGCCTGTCCTTAAGGTGTTGCAATGCCTTCGTAATACACCTCTGAAACACAGAAGGTGCATTGCGCAACCCGAAAGGCATGGCAAGGTATTCATATTGGCCCTCAGGTGTTACGAAGGCCGTTTTTTCTATAGATTCAGGATGAATTGGAATTTGGTGGAATCCTGATGCCATGTCCAAGGACGAAAAATACTTGGAACCTGACAGATGGTCAATTTGTTCCTCAATACGAGGCAGCGGGTAATGTTCTGGACGTGTGTTGGCATTGAGCCCGCGATAGTCTACACAAAGCCTATCTGAATCGTCTTTTTTCTTCACTAGTAGTATTGGGCTGGCAAAAGGTGAAGTGCTTTCCCTAATCACCCCAGATTTTAAAAGCTGCTCAACTTTTTCCCTAACTATTTGTTTTTCAATTGGTGCTAATCTATAAGGACACCGTTTTACAATTTTGCTTTCGTCAACTAAGTCTATTTTGAGCTCTCCCGTTGTAACACGATTAGTAGGTATACCATCAGTAAAATGTTCAGCATACTTATTAAGCACTTTCAAAAGAGCCTCTTTATCTTCCCCTTGTAAATCAGTATCGACATCTGTAATTGCCCTTTTCGTAGACGAATCGCATAAATTTGCCCTTTGTTTGTAGTTAAATATTAAATTATCATCGTCTATATAAACGCTAATTCCTTGCTTTAAAATATCCCTGCCAATCATAACCGGCGTTGATAAGACGTTATCAGGCACAACATGAAATAACAGTGTCGCAGCAACCTTACCAATTACAACCTTACTGAGGATCTGAGATATACATCTTACATCATCTTCTCCTATACCGCTAAGATACACTAGATCATCGCACTCAGTACCCGGGAAAAACTTACGATAGCTTTCTCTTACAAGACAACAAGATGACCCGCTATCAAATAAAAAGGAGACACGCTCACCGGAAGATGTATCCAAGGTTCCCCTCGAGGATCGATGCTCACACAGGTTGACAGTTTTGACCACGGCCGCCTTACTGCTGCTTCTGTCTGGACACGCAGGAGCCAAGTGCCCAGGTTTGCCGCATGTGTAACAGGAAACAGCAGGTGCTTTATCAACCGGACGCGTTGATTTCGAAGAATCCTGTGACGTAGATGTTCCAGGCGCGGAGTCTTCTTGTCGTCGTTTCCTGCAATCAGCTTGTCGATGCCCTGCTACGCCACAATAATGACATTTACCAATAAATTTATCATTAGCAGTGCGAGGGCGTTTCATTTCTGGTTCCAGCTTATCGGTTCCTTCATACCGTCGCTTTAGAGATATTCCACCGAGTATTCTAAAAAGTTGGGCTCTGGTTGTGATCGTATGAGCATTTAATTCACGGCGTATGAGGTTATCTTTTTGGCATAACACCGATATCACGAAGCCAGTTGTTATTTCTTCAAGCATTTCTAATTTGGGGATGCGGTCAATCAAATTCCACAAACGCATAGCTGCTTCAGATGCCGTTTCTTTGACACCAATTTCAAATCGCAATATATCATCAAAATGATCTTGATATAATTTTGGTTTAGAGAATCTGGCGATCAACGTTTGCTTTACAATATCCCATGTCAATTCACTGAGGTTTAGCTTGGTAAGACATGTGGATGCACGTCCCTTTAACGCCCTTGTAAGAGCGACAAGCAAATCAACACCTTCAAGCTGCTTGCTTTTAATAATTAATTCCGATACGTTACACCAACCATCTATGTCCGCATCCGAATCATCAGGATTAAATTCCAAGAGTTTAATCGATGTATTAGTATTACTCACAGTTTGCGGCATCGCTAACACGCGCGATAATAATACTTCCATATTGCTCAATAGTTTTGAGGCAGATGATTCTTCAGTTTGCGCCTCCTTCTCCTCATTTTTTTGCCCAGTATCTCCAACTTCTGATATAGGTGCAGGAGTGGCCTTATCTAGGGTAGACATCGTGGGTGTTTGGGCAATGAACGTGATTAAAACACTATGTGATCAACTAGCATTTTAATTTTCAGGTTAACAACCAATAAATCACCATATATCCACTAAATTCACACTCGTTATTAATTCAGCCAAGAACTTAACTAAATTAGGACAATTAGGAATAACATACAATGCAACTATTAGCGATTCGTCGAGGACGTGGTGCGCGTGCGACCGTTATGTTTTTCTTATTATTCAACTTGATTACCTTTATGTCATAACGGTCGCCTCGCTACCATCGATACGACGCTTCGCTAGAGCGAACCCACGGCAGACTAGCAAGTTCGCTCTTGATCGGATAGATGGCGCCACTGTTGTGCGCCGTTACATCACTACAATCCATACGACAATCAGCTAGTGAATTCAGCATGTTAACGGAGTAAGTCCAATCTTATTAGGGTAGATGGCGCTACTGCTAAGCGCCGTCACATATATATGGGGTTGGTAGACAATGGAGTTATCAACTGACGGGTTCTGTAACTTATATCAGCTTGCCATAAATCAAGCAAATCGGACCCAATAAGGCCATCAAAATAATTGTGAAATTTGTACACAAATAACTTCAATGGTTCGCCATTGTTAAGTTCCGGGAAAGAAGGTATTGTTACCGAGTACTTGTTGACAGTTGAAGCATGTACGTTTGTGACAATAAATGGATCGTATTGTAATGAGCATTGAGCGTAAAATTGCTTGACAGCCTTGGGGCTAAGAAAACTTTTATTTGCACCAGTGTCGATTAGTATTTTAAGAGGTGGGTTCCGTATTTGTATGTAAGGTAACTGTTGCTGATTTTGAATGTTAATCTCTATCTTGGTGAGTTTTTCACAAGATCCTGGCAAAAAATCGAATCATTTATATTGTCATTATCGGGGTCAGATTGTTGTGGCTGTTCCGTAATGTCAAAATTATCTACCTGTGGTAAAAATTGTTCTGGGGATTGATACTCATAGCTATTATCATAATAATTGTTATAGTCATAGTCGCCATAGTCATAGTAAGATTGTGATTCGTGCATGTTCGTCTCGGCTGTATTATTAGTATTATTACGAGAGGGTTGACTCCAGTTGTTTCTAGTTGGGGCTAGAGTACGAGCAACGGGGTGGCTTACACCGCTCATTGGTTGAGGATTATTTTGCTGTTGCTGGTGAACTTGAGTTCTCTGCGGAATCCTAAATCCTGTGGACATATTCGAGCGAGGTAACGCTCGGAGCATTTGCTGGGTCCTAGATGGGCCAGCTTGCTGCGGGTTAGTATTAGGGGGTCTAAACTGATAGGCGTTATTATTAGGTTGATGCTGCGAATGCTGCTGTTGCGGCTGTTGGTAGTTAATTGGATAAGAATTAGAATTCGGTGATAAGTTCTGCTTCTTATTAGAAAAGTAAGGTTTCTGCGCAATTTCGTAGTTTCTATTTTTATTTTGCAAATACATGACGTTAAGTTCTTTTTGTGCGAATTCAAGGGCTTGTTCCATCGAGTCAGGTTTCATACATCTCATACGAGATCCAAGAGGTTCAGAAAGACCTCTCAGGTACGTTTCTAAAGCAAGTTTTTTATACAACTCTCTTTTTGCTATTATAGTGGTCTCTACAGTTTCGTGCAATTGCACATAAGTTACTATCGTACAAAGCATGTGCTGACATTTCTCGTAAAACACCTTGCGTCATCATAGATAAATCTGTGTATAATGCCGTTTCATCTCTACGATCGGAAAAATTATTTATTAGAGAATCTCTAATCCCTGCCCAGGTACTAGGAATTCCGTTATTTGTAAGGGTTCGCGCTGCGGAACCCGTGATTTTATTTAAGAGTCCATTTAAGACCGACAAATTATTTAATTCGTTCCCAGCCTCTGCTCTCACATATCTGGCAATTATCTGATCACATATATTTATAAATCTAACTAAAACATTAGGATTTCCATCGAATTCTGGAACTACCTTAAGGGCTTTAAAAATATCATTAAAATCATTGTTTGCCATTTCGTCTTCTTCAATAATACTATCTAAATTTCTAAATAAATCAATGCGCTCGATGCGCCGAAACCTACTACTCCTATCCCTAGATTGGGCGGAAAGTGGGCGAAAAATTTTGGAAAAGGGGGAAATACACAGGAATGCAACCAAACCCTATGTGTACTCACCACCACATTTCACGTTTTCTTCTCTCTATTCAAGCGCCAAGTAGATCTCCTCGTCTGTGCTGTGTGCTTCTTTGTAGAGTCGATGCACACGTAGATTCGTGCTCAGGACGGGATATCGATGCTAGATTTCGCGCACCGAATCGACTCGACTCACGACTGCGCCAATTATATAGGGAGGCAGCAGTGGAGGAGATAAATTATAAGAATGCGTCGAATAAAAGAGATTTAATTAAAATATAAAGATTACATTTATAGCTTAATCTAACGCGTTGTCCTAAGACCCGATGTTAGGTGTCAAAAAGGCCCAGAGTGAGCTTGCACTTCCGTTTTATTAACACGATTGGACCAATTGCCCAATATCGATGATGCGCGGCGCGGGCGCGGGGTGGCTGCAACGTAACGTGGTGACGTGGGCGCATACGCCGGCGTGATGCAGTGCAGGTGACGCGACGCTGTGACGTATATCGATGACGTAGCCGTGCCATGGTGCAGTGTGCGAGGTGCGTGCCTAACACGTGTAATAACTTCAGTCCAACGAAGCATATTGAGCTCATTTAAATGCAGCCTTTGTGTATCGTCTTCCCGCACGCGTCAACAATCCAGGCTATACAATATAGCAGGCCAAATTGCGATTTCGTAAACACATCCTTAAGAATCAGCATCTTTGATTATCAGAGTACACCGGTGAGAGGTCTCCATTTTGCTTTATAGTCCTTTTTCTAGACTCGATATCTGTTTTTTATTTTGGCATCGGCGTACATTACCGAGCCCAAGTACTTACAATGCTGTAGATATTTTTTATATGATGTCTCATTTATGGAGGTCGTGCAGGTTTGTTTATTGACAAAAATGTTAAAACCAAATATGGGTGCATGTTTACATACCACTCTAAATACATGTGCCTGGAGTAAAACTTGTACAAGCTGACTGAAAAAAAAATACAGTTTTGATGGTTTGGATATTCATTATCAATCATTTCGTTCTTAATAAGTACATGAATATTTGCATAACAGGTAGTTTTACTGGAGGTGGTGGTTTAATATTTAACCCTTTACCGCATAGGAAGCCACAATTGGCTTCTAGGTTTCTATAATTTTTTTTACGCTTATAGAGTTTGAATATAAGGTTTAAACCCATTAAATATGGTAATCAAGTATTAACAAAATAAGTGGGTAGTTTTAGAATTTCGATAGAATTAACACACAGTAAACAAAACTTCATTCAAGTGACGCGTGCGCTGAGTATTGACGATAACAAATATTGAGTGATTTCATTGGTGTATAAAAAGAGAAAAACGTAAGTATGTACATAACTAAAATTATTTACCTATTACTTAAAGTAAGCGCTAACGTGTGTTAGTGTTCGTTTTTGCAAGTTGTTACGTTTTTGACTTGTTTTAGATGTTTTTTCTGTGACGCCATTAATGGCTTCGTATGCATTTAGGGATATTTGTGTGTTAGATCAGAAATGGCTTCGCATGCATTCGGTGTACTACTGATTAGTAATAGTTACATTTTTTTTTTCAGATAATGCTTCCATTGCGTTTTTATGGTAGTTCCAAACAAGTAACTCCTATTCCCGGTGATGGATCCATAAGTAACGACGATTCTTTATCCGACTCTGATGACGATAACGTGCCATTATCTAATCTCCAATCAAGGAAACGGCGTAAAACTCCTGTCATGATTCCCGATTCTGATCCTGATTCCTCAGATGAAGAGTGTGAAATAACTATTTCTAAACCCACACCTTCGAAAAAAGGAAAGGCATCCAAAGAAAAAATCATCTGGACTGAAGAAAAAATGCCTCCATATAATGCAAATAATTTTGTATTCATTGGTACTACCGTTTTGCCGCATTTTATAGAAGAGTTGCAATCACCGGCAGATTTTTTTAAATTTTTCATCACAGACGAAATTTTACATTTTATAGTGGAACAGTCAAATTTAAAATCCGTTCAAGATAATGTTAACAAACCAGCAGGAATTACAAAAGATGAAATGGAGCAATTCATAGGTATTATAATTTTTACATCTCTGGTGCATTTGCCAGCTACGAGAATGTACTGGTCTAACACAGTCGGTCAACGACAAGTGTATGAAACTATGACGTGCAATCGTTTTGAAATGATAAAAAGATTTCTTCACTTGAATGATAATGAGACTTTTATACCGTTTGGCAGACCAGAACATGATAAACTTTTCAAAATAAGGCCTTTCTTAGAAAAAATTAGAGAGCGATTGTTGTTAGTGCCCAAAGAAGAGCATCTAGTCGTAGATGAGCAGATAATACCTACTAAATGTCGACACGAACTAAAACAGTATAACCCTGCTAAACCACATAAATGGGGATATAAAAATCTGGTGCTTAGTGGCGTTTCTGGATTCAGCTACGACTTTGACATTTTCGCTGGCGAGCAAAGTAATTCATTTCCCAATAGTGCTCCTGATCTAGGAGTTAGTTCAAATGTTGTAACACGACTGACTTCGAGTGTTCCACGAAATGTTAACCATAAGATTTTTTTTTATAATTGGTTTAACAGCCCGAAACTCCAAGTATACTTATTTCAAAATGGACTCCTGCCGTTAGGCACAGTCAGATTGAACCGAGTACCAAATTCGCAGATGCCTGCAGAAAAAGAGCTAAAAAAGTTGGGTCGAGGTGCCATGAAAGAAAAAGTTGCAACTATTGATAATGTCAAACTAAGTCTGGTAACTTGGTTCGATAATAAAGCTGTTAGTTTGCTTTCAGCATATGTAGGCAGTGAACCAGTCACATCTAAAAATCGATATGTCAGAAAAGAGAAAAAATATGTCGAGATACCTTCACCTCAAGCTGTCGATGCTTACAACCAACACATGGGGGGAGTAGATTTATTAGACTCCTTATTAGGCCTCTATAGAATCACTATTAGATCTCGCAATTGGTACAAGAGGATTTTTTTCCATCTGATCGATATGTGTATAGTGAATGCTTGGTTGTTATGGCGTCGCACTACCGACGTGTACATGCCTTTGTATGATTTCAAGCTTGCTGTTTCTGAACACTATCGAAAGGCAGGAAAGAGTGTGACGAGGAAACGCGGCCGTCCAAGTGCAGCTGGTACTCCAAGCGGAACACCCCCAACGAGTCGGCCACATACGCCAACTACTCCAACAGGTCGCACGCTGGAAACTTCGCATGCTAAAAAAACAAGGAAGACGCCAGCAAGAATTCAAGAATTGCCACTAAATTCTGTACGTTGTGACAAGCTGGATCATATCCCGATACATGAAAAAACCCGTTTATTATGTCAAAACAATTGTGGTTATCGTTCGTATTTGAAATGTGAAAAATGCAATGTTTATTTATGCCTTAATGAAAAAAGGAACTGCTTCAAAAAATTTCACATGTAAAAAATATGTCGTCTGCGTGCATGCGAAGCCACAAATGGCATTCACATATAATTGCGTGAACGCATACGAAGCCATAAATGGACTTGATTTATATTTTTCTATTAAAAAGTGGTAAATTTTTTTCTGTTGCATTTACTTAATATAGATGTCCAAAAAAGCATATTCCTCAAATCAAAAAATTTTTTTTGTACACCTTTAATAATTCATGCAATAGAGGGTTAAAGAAGGATAAATAATTAATGGGTTTTACAGGGGATGCCTTTTCAATATTTTCCATTGGCTGGTTGTTGCTGGGCGGGCTCTAAGCTGAATTTAGCGTAGTCTCCTCACATTGGCCGTTTTGCGGTGACCGATATAAGAATTCCGAATAATTTAATTTAGAATATAGAATTCTTCAAAGTTTTGGAATTAGAATAGAATACTTTATTGCATATCACATTACAGACATGGTTGGAATGGAACATAAATAAAGGTATACATGTGACACCCTGCAAGGGCACGGCAATATACTGGTAAGAGGGCTACAAGTAGGTGATTTGATTACAATTATTATACACATTTCATTAAATTAATATTATACATACATTCACACATGATCATTTGATAGCAATATTACATTATTTCCTTACTACAAAGCACGGTAATATTTTTATTTACTGACTTGGTCAAAAAATTCTTTAATATTATAAAAACATCCAATAATTAAAAACAGTTTCAGCTGTTTTTTAAATTGACCTTCATTTTCCAGATCTTAAAAACATCCAATAATTAAAAACAGTTTCAGCTGTGTTTTAAATTGACTTTCATTTTCCAGATCTTTGATAGAGTTTGGAAGGTGATTATAGATTTTTATAGTCATATAATGGGGGCTACATGTGACAAGCTTTAATTTCGAAAAAGGCACTTTTAGTTGATTAACATTACGATTATTTCTTTTAATTTGAGTTGTATCTTTGAGTGAATATAAGTTTAAGTGTTTCCTAACAAATTTACATGATTCAAATATGTACATAGATGCAACGGTCAGTATTTCATGTTTGATAAAATAGGGTTTACACGACTCCATTTGATCTATGTTGTACTAGAATTCTGATGCATTTTTTTTGCAGAATAACTATTTTATCAATATCGCAGCTATTTCCCCAAAGGACCAGGCCATATGATACTCGCAAATAAGCATATGCGTAATATGCCGCAAGGGATGTCTGTAGGTCTGTAGCTCGCTTTAGATGCTCAAGGGCATATATAAAAGATGATAATTTTTTTGACAATTTTAGAATATGGTCTTTCCAGCTCATATTTGAGTCTAATTCTATTCCTAATAGGGTGGCAGAACTCACGTCATCTAATTTTGAATATTTAAAGTCTATTTCCAATGATGATTTTTGATGAATGTTTTATATTGGATTTTAAATTGGATAATTTTTGTTTTGTTAATGTTGAGCTTTAGGTTATGGGATTACAAACAATTTGTAATTTTATTTAGCGTTGACTGTAATTTATTCTGAACGTCTACAGTAGTATCGCATGGGAACATTATAGATATGTCATCTGCGAAAAGCGTGCTATGTTCGTCTAATATTTTAGGAAGATCATTTATGTATAGGTTTTCGCGGGCTTGGTTTCCGCAACTCGACGTCATAATATCGCGCCTATTTTGCGTATTGGGTTGGCGGCACTATTCCTGCCAACCCAACTCTACCAAGAAGCCTAGCAGACCCTTGACGTTGCCGACGACTTCTGGGAGAGACCCCGGTGAGCCGAGGTGTTGTGCCCGGTATTTTGCCACCCCTGGGCATTCGAGAATGACGTGGGCGGCTGTCTCCTCTGCCTCCATGCACGCTCTGCAGAGGGGGCTATCTGTAACACGTAGGGTTAGTAGGTGCTTGTTAAATGAGGCGTGTCCAGTTATTGCCCCGGCTATAAGCCGGAGCTGTGGTCTCTTCAGCTGTCGAAGTCTCCGCGACAGATTGGGATTGAGTGTCGGGAGGGCTTCCTTTGCCTGCCTGCAGGTGCCTAGGTTAGACCAGTATTGTTGGTGTTTTACCTTGGTGTTGTGTCGCAGCGTGTTCCGGAGCCAGGCATATGGCAGAGGTAGGATTAGCTCAGGTCCTGCCACCTTCAGTTCCGAGCCACCTCTCGCCAGGATGTCGGCTGCATCGTTACCTCGTGAGTTGCTGTGTCCTTTGATCCACTGCAGAGTTACGCCATTGGTGGTACATACCTCTGACAGAGCTTTGTGACATTCGTAAATTAGCCCTGAAGTGAGAGTATAACTTTGTAGAGCTTGTAGTACTGATCGACTATCAGAGAGTATGCGGATGGGGTAGTCCATTACTTCCCTTGAGACGATTGCGTGTGCTGCCATTATAATGCCCATACATTCCGCCTGGAAGACTGTGGAAGATTGGTGCCCCAAGTGGTGTCGAGATGTGTATGTTTAGGTCCTCTGAGAAAACCCCAGCGCCAGTGCCTGACCTTGTTTTTGATCCGTCCGTGAAGATTCTCAGCTCCCTTGGGTTGAGTCCTTCATGGGGTTCTTCGTGTAATTGTATTTTGTATTTCTTGTCGAAGACGAACTGCTTGGGTATCCTGTCAGTCACCGCTTCTATAAGCGGTTCCTTACCTATGGCCTCGTAGAGGATTTCGGTGTGTGGCACCCTAGGCGGTCTCCAGAGATTAGATTTTTTTTAGACGTACCGCCGCAGCCAGCGCTTCTTGTTGTATAAAGAGGTGCAGCGGCGGGAGGCCCAGTAAGGCTTCCAGGGCCGCGGTTGGTGTTGTCCTCATGCAGCCCGTTGTCGCCATACAGGCCAACCTCTGGAGTCGTTGTAGTCTAGCCTCCACAATGGATAGTTTGCTGCGTGGCCACCATACTATCGCACCGTAGCTTATTATTGGTCTTATCACTGCCTGGTAAAGCCATAGAGTTAGCCTGGGAGTTAATCCCCAGGTTCTACCCACCATCCTACGACATTGCCAGAACGCGACTGTAGCCTTATCAATTTTGCCATTTAGGTGATTACTCCAATTCAATTTGTTGTCAAGTATTACCCCGAGATACTTTACCTCTGAAGATAGTTGGAGTTCTGTATTGAACAGTTTGGGAAGGTGGTAGTTTCCCAAATTGCGTTTGTTGGTGAACATTACCAGCTCCGTCTTTCGGGGATTGACTGTGAGTTCGTTGTTAACGCACCAGCGCTCCACGATGGCTAGTGCAGAGCGGGTGACATCGCATACCGTACCTGAGTGGTTGCCGCTCGTTAGTATCACTATGTCGTCAGCATAGCCGATTGTGTAGTAGTGATTGTTGTTTAATGTTGTTATGAGGTCGTTCACCACTAGGTTCCATAAGAGTGGCGATAGAACTCCCCCTTGGGGGCATCCCTTCGCCACTAATGCCTGCTGTGTCTCGCCTGTCCCAAGTTTTATGACCCTCTGGCTCAACATGTTGTTTATCCATTTGGTCATAACTGCATTCGCACCGTGTCTTACCAGTGCTGCTGCAATGCTGCTGAACCTAGTCCTGTCGAAGGCTCCTTCTATGTCTATAAAGGTTCCTAAGCACATGGACCTGTTTTTAATCGCTACCTCAATTTTGCTTACCACTGCATGAAGCGCCGATTCTGTAGACTTGCCAGGGCTGTAGGCATGTTGGTTGGGATGCAGGGGCACGTTACTCAGCACCCTCTCCCTCAGTTGCCTATCGCACAACCTCTCCAAGGTTTTAAGCATGAAGGAGGTCAGGCTGATGGGCCTGAAGGATTTGGGATCCGAGTAATCGCTTTTACCTGGTTTCGGTATGAAGATGACTTTGACCTCTCTCCACCGCTTCGGCACGTACCTGTGAGCCAGACAGGCGCGCAGAACGGTGGTCAGCTTGAAAGTGAGATGCCTCCCGCCCCATTTGAGTAGCGCAGGGAAGATCCCGTCCATTCCTGGAGATTTGAAGGAGTCAAAACTGTTTATGGCCCACTGCGTGCGCTGCGGGCTGATTACCTCATGTGTCTGCTGCCACTCGTCCTCCGACGGAGTGGTCTCCTCCTCCTCCCAACTTACTGGGTGCGATATCACGCAGTCCGGGAAGTGTGTTTGCACTAGGACCCGTTCCGCCTCCTCCGGTGAGTTGGTGAGAGAGTTGTCAGGCTTACGTAAGGATCCTAAGGTTATGGTTGAGTTGTTGGAGAGAACCTTCCTTACCCTGTTAGCCTGCATGGTGGTCTCAATGTCTGTACAGAATTTGCGCCAGGAGTTTGTGCTTCTGTACCTGAGACGTTTCTTGTACTTGGCCTTGGTGGACTTGTAGCTATCCCAGTCCTCGTCAGTGCCAGTGTTCATAGCTCTGTTTAGTTGTCTCCTCATCTTGCCTCTGAGTCTCTCCAGCTCAGGTCCCCACCAGTTGTTCTTCCTTCCACTTCTAGTTGATGGGGTAGTTAAGGGACATGCCTGATGGTAGCAGTCCAGGATGGTGTCTGTAAGGGTGCTTACCTGTTCTTCTATCTCAGCTATGCCTTCTATCCTCTGGGGACCCTCCTGCTGTTCCAGTATTGTGTTTAACCGCAGGGTGTAGAGGTCGCGATTAGTCCTACGTGGGTCCCTTCTAGGCACTGCTGTGAGTGTTTTTACCTGAATGTCGAATCGAATCCATCTGTGGTCTGAGCACGACATCTCCTCCGATACATGCCAGCCTGAGATGTGTTTCGATGCTTCTTCAGATGCTAGGGTCAGGTCAATGATTGTCCTGCTGCGCCTGTTTATGAATGCCGGTTTCGAACCTGTGTTAAGGAGGTTGAGGTTTGTAGTAAATAGGTACTCGACGAGCTTCTTACCTCTCTCGTTACCTGTTTCCATGCCCCATAGGGGGTGGTGTGCGTTTGAGTCGGTTGCCACGACGAGTTCGAGCCCCGCCTCTTCGCAGTAGACCAGCCTTGTCATGTCGTGCGGTGGTGGGTCGTCCGCCTCCGGCATGTACACAGAGGCTACGACCATCTCCTGCAGGCTGGTGTCTTGCGCTCCGTGTAGCCTTATGGCGCACACGTCTCTAGAACAGAAGCTCGTTAGAGGTTGCACATGTATATCTTTAGTTGTGTATATGCAGGCCCGGGGGTTATCCGGACCCGAGTAGACTGTTAGCTTACCTCCTAAGTTACGGAGACCGCAGACAGAGCCCCTTCTGACCCACAGCTCCTGGATCAGAATTATGGCTGTTGTGTTGACCTCCAACCACTTCCGGATCTGAGCCGTTGCGGTTTCGCTGTGGTGGAGGTTGGCTTGGAGGAATCTACCACTGGGCGAAGGGGGTTCCTCCACAAGGATCGCCCTCCTTCGCCGACATCGGCTCCTCCTCCCCCTTGCCGATGGCCAACTTACCCAGCTCCTGCGCGCATTCCCCCTCACTCTCCGAGGAGTCACGAAGAAGTTCTTCTTCGTCCTTCTCGGGGACGAGAGGGGACTGCGCTGGGGCTCGCGATTCAGGCTCCTGGACCTCGTCTACAGGTGCCTGCGTCGCCGCGCAAGTGTCCATGGGCTCGGCTGGTGCATTGGCTGCGCTATCAGTGGCGGCAGTGCTGGTAGGGGGCGGTTGCTCCCTGAATTTTCCCCGTGACCCCTCAAACTTAACGTATACCGAACCCAGCATGAAGCCGAGCCGGCGTCCGCGGTTTACCAGAGGCTGCACGACTGTTTCCGGCACACTGACGACAGCGAACGTCTCCGCTCCCTGCACCTCTCGCCGGTTGAGCAGCCAGCGGTCTATTTCCGCCCACGGGTTCTGATAGCGGAGGGCTCGGCCAACCTCGCCGAAGTCCTCCCAGATGCCCGGGAACAGGATTCCGCAGCGTACTCTTTTGGGTACCTCGCTCTGGCGCTTGACCACCACCTTCTCCCCCTCATCGAGGGTGATGGTAGCCACGCTGCGCTTGAGCCATGCTAGAGTGGCCTGGTCCTCGCACCACAATCTGAGGGAGCCATTCGCCCATACGGGCCTGCCCCTGAAGAGTGGGCCTGCGGGAAGGCTTGCGGTGGGCTGCCTGGCTTCCTGCGAGAGCAGGGCTAGCAGCTGCCTCTGGACCTCATCCGACTGCTGCGAGGTCAGGTGTCCCGAGGTGGCAGTGGTCACTGCCACCAGCAGGTCAGCCTTTGCCGCCTCTGCGTAGTCGGCATGGGGGGTTTCTCCAGGCGGTCCAGTCCTCTGCCTCTTAGGCTCGCCTCTGGGAGATATAGTCTCGTCCAGACGAGCCCTTTTGGCAGAAGACCGGGCACCCTGGCTACTCTCCCCCTTGGTCCTGGCCTTCGCCCTCTTTTCCTGGGGAGGGGCACGGTTCGCTGCTGGTAGACCAGCTGCTGCCTGCGCCTGGCCCTTCCCAGGGGCGCCTTGTTGAGGCGCCGGGGCGGTGTTGTTGAGAGCGGCTTGCCTCTCCCTTCGCTTCCGTCTCTGCTTCCTGTTAAGCTTGTGCGGCTTAGCCGCAGCTGTAACAGGGGGAGGCGGGGGCACTGGAGTTTCCACCCGTCGGTCGGGCTTCCACTTCCGCGCCTTTCTGGACACCTGGACGGTCCAACCCGCCTCCAGCTGGGCAGAGATGGGGTCCAGCGCTGGGGTCTGCTCCGTGGCAGGGGGTTTCCCTCCTGTCGGAACAGCGCCCGTGGATGTCCCCGGTGTTGGCAGTAGGGCTTGGGTACGCTGTGGTACCGAACCTACTGGTTTAGGCGTCCACGTAGCAGGTTTGCGTGCCTGTGGTTTCCCGGCGGCTCTAATCCCTGCTGCGGGCTGCCCCTTGCGAGGCGGTGCTGTCGAGACAGCGCCACCATGGGGTGTGTTGTGTGTGTGTGTGTAACGTATCGGTACTGTCGGGACAGCGCCGTGTATAGTGGTGCTTGGCAGGGTTGTTTTTGCATCCCTGTAAGCACGTGATGAGGAGGGAGGAACTATCGGGACAGCTCCGTCTCCTCGTGTAGTGTTGTGTTGGGTGGAGGTTCCGGGTACAGCCGAAGCTGCGCCGTTTCCCTCCGGTGTTGGGGCGCCTTCCGGTTTCCCTTCCGGCACCCGCGGGGTTTGGGATCTTGTAGTTTCCATTTTGAAATGTTTAAAATTCACCTCTCGAGCTTCCCACCCTCCATGGAGCCCGCACCTTTGGGGATGTCACTTTGGACACCAGGAATACCCAAGAGGTATAGGTGTGTAGAGGTGAGACTCATGCGCGACATCGGGAGCTGCAGACACGTGGCTGAGAGAGACGATCCTATCTCTCCCAGTGGTTCCACGCGCCCTTGCCCCGTCAGCATGGCCGAGTCCCTGGCATCCTCCCAGAGGACGCCCCTCCCCACACCTCGCCTGCGGACCGTACCACCTCGACCGTACGGGACGCGTGTCCAATACCCTGCAGTGGCTAGTTGCAGGGCCACCGTTTCGCCAGAAATTCGGACCAAAAAGGGCATATTGGCCCACAGGGGATAACTAACCCCGACCCCCTGCAGGCCTCGGCCCCCAGGACTCCTGCATCCCCGCTTACGGCGCTCTACTGCGCAGGACTTACGCAGGCAGGTGAGTGTAGTCCGCTTAAGTCACCAACACCTTAAGCGGAACCGGGAGGTCCGTATAACATAGCTAGCAATCTGATCGAAATCATATTGCTAGCCATGCCATTCGGGCTCTCCAGAGTGTGTCATAACCCGCTTGGGTTTTCAGGTCCTCACGGGTTATGACGGAGGTCCGTATAGCATAGCTAGCAATTTGATCGAAATCATATTGCTAGCCATGCCTTACAGGACTCTCCAGAGTTTGTCGTACTCCGTTCGGGTTTTCAGGTCCTCACGGGTTACGACTTCGCCTTCATACTTAGCTACTGGTGGTCCGGGGCAGATGGAATGTGCGACGCCCGACCGACCACCAGCATTACCAGGGTGTACGACCCACCCCATGAGTGGGATGGGTTCGGCCATGGCCTGCGGCGGCAGAGCCATGGCCGACGGGGACGTGTATGATAGACTTGAGGGAGTAGGCGTTGTAAGCCCAGCGTCGCACACCTGAACTACGTACCTACCCCCCCCTACACCCTATTCATTTATGTAAATGATAAATAGAATAAAGCCTAAGACGCTACCTTAAGGGATAGAGCCCTTCACTGGGACTCTCTCAGATCTGATATGCTGTATACTTGCTCTATCAAAGTCTCTGTGCTCTATTTCAACATATTGGGAGCGATTGGTCAAATATGACTTAAACCACTCCAGTGCAATACCTCTAACACCTATGTTATATAGTTTGTCTAGAAGGATTTCATATCGGACTCTATCGTAGGCCTTACTCATGTCGAGTAAGAGCCCCACAGCATATTTTTTGTCGTTTATAATATTGAATATCTCTAGGGCATATTTATAGATTGCTAAGGTAATTGAGTGATTTTTTCTGAAGCCATTTTGATTTTCACTAAAAATTTTGGATTTTTCACAGAAACTATAAAGGCGCTTTACCATCGCGGTTTCAAAAAATTTAGATGACGTGGGTAGTAGAGAGATTGGACGGTAGTAATTTTTGTCTGCGGTATTTCCCTTTTTGTGAATGGGTTTTATTAATGAGATTTTCAATGCATCAGGAAAGATGCCTTGTGAAAAAGATTGATTTATTAGTAGGGAGTAGGGACTGCATAGAGATTCTGCGCAAGATTTTAATAAAGCTGGGGGGATTTCATCTATGCCAAAAGACGATTTATTTTTATGGTTTTTTAGAATTGTAAATACTTACTACTTTAGGTTGAGTAGGCCGAAGGAAAAATGAGTTGTTTATTGGATTTACTAGAATTGGGCGAAGTTTAAATTTTGATTTACTGATAATCAACTCCGAGTTTCTGTCAGTTATCAGGATGAGTTGAGACAAATATATGATTGAACGATATTGTAAATGGACAAAGTTAAGAATCTTCTTCTCTGCTTGCCATAACAGCACACCCGTTTCTCACTTTGCCCATGCGTGTAAGAACTTCAGTCCACCAAAGCATTTTGAGCTCATTTAAATGCAGCTTCTGTGTATAATCTTCCCGCACGGGCTAGAAATCCAGGCTATATAATATAGCAAGCCAAATTGTGGTCTCGTAAACCCTTCCCTTAAATTCGGCATCTTTGATTCGCAGAGTATACCGGTGAGAGATCTCTATTTTTTCTTTTTCTAGACACAATGTCTGTCTGTATTTTGGCATCGGCGTACATTACCGAGCCCAAGTTTCGCGGTGAATGATATACAAAATCCGCATAATTTAGTTTAGACTGTAGAAATTTCTTCATATTTTTGAAACTGGGCGAAGTTCGAAATTTGATATACTGATAATCAGCTCCGAGTTTCTGTCAGTTGTCAGGGTGTGTTGAGACAAATATATGATTAAAATATATAGTAAATGCACAAAATTAAGAATGTTATTCTCTGCTTGCCTAATCAGCCCACCCATTTCTCATTTTTCCATGCGTGTAATAACTTCAGTCCAACGAAGCATTTTGAGCTCATTTAAATGCAGCTTCTGTGTATCGTCTTCCCGCACACGTCAACAATCCAGCGGGCTTAGCAAGGTTGTACGACAAGGTAGTTATCACGCAATAGGTGTGGATAAAACGGCCGTTATCGTCGGTTTTATCATCCATACTATGGTTGCAGACGATATATGGAGTTATCCACATTTGACAGCGGTAGATGATAGAAGACAATTTGCATAACATGGTCGTTGGATAAGATGTGGATAATTTGACAGATTGTCCCATTTTGACAGTTCAACTTAGTTAATTTTAACTACGTGCTTCTTAGATGACGATAAGCCTTGTCGTGAAAGCAAAAGTAGTGAATAATCATATTTTAAGGTATAAATTACAGGTAAATATCAGTTTTTCTATGATTATATTGAGAGTTATTAGTTACAATGTTCCGCTGTATATAATATTGTCAATATTTTCTTCGCAGGGAAGTCAAATTTTATTATTCCTACTCGCGGCTGCTGTTGAAGAAAAATATCGTAAACAGCTTTAAGAAACACTTGCAGCCCATTTGATATGACGGACGAAGAGTTTCGGCATATTTACAGAGTGCGTAAGGAGTGTGCAGTGCATTTACTTATGTGCCGAATTTAACGCCGAGCTTCAAAACGGTGATGGGTTACCTACCAAAACATCTCAAAGGTAAAGCTATAAAATTGCAGTGTTTCTTATAAAGTTAATATGTATTCTATGCATAGACCCTATTATATTTGAAATCATTGATTCTATGTAAAACAGACGTCTTAATGACAATGCTACTAAACTCTTCAATACTAGGTACCGGCCTCATTATTATATGTAAAAGTTAGTATGTTAAGATATCTGTTGTACAATCTCTTACTTATGCTACTAACCTACTAACAGAGGTTACTTAAGCTACTATTTACTTCAACATTCATATCCTAACCTCCAGGGGGAAAATCTACTTGACAAAATTAGATTTACAGTACCGGTCAATAACATATCAGCTTTGTGTGTTTTTGTATGAACTTGTAGTAGGTTAGTTTGTAGATTTTATATTTTACTAGTCATTTTATATAAATATGCATGTTTTTCCAGAGATGAGACCTAGCTAGATTGATTTTTCGCCCCCGAAAACCCCCATATAGCAAATTTCATCGAAATCGTTGGAGCCGTTTCCGATATCCCCGAAATATATATACATATTAGGGTGGTCCAAAAAAAAAAAGTTTATAAAGTTGGTCTTCCACAAGCTTCTTCTTGTTCCTTAAGGTCCCAGGAACACTCGAGCCCATTTTCAGCAAAAACAAGTAATATTTAGAGGTCGCGACGATTTGCTACTTCTGTTAAAGGGACAATACTAGGGAAAAAAATGCAACTTTGGCTATTATATGTATATATATTTATTATTGAAGTAAGTAATGTAGTTTTTTATATTTATTTAAGTAACTGACATAAATCGTATTAAAATGTAACAAAATTATAGCCAGTATATATATTTTCAATCACTATCTTCAAAAGACATTGACATAACATTGGATTTTGAAGCCACAGGAAACTTTTTTCTGTGAAGATCAACCACATGCAAGAGAAATTGTTTCTGCTGTTCATCTTTTGTGATAGAAGAATTGAATTGTGTAATTAATGCTATTCCACGCTCTGCACAGTCATTTACGACCTTTGTTTGTCTAGCTTTCTCCGCCATTTGGGTGTAAATTTCATCAGTGGCCCATTGTGAAGGATCTTTTTCCAAAAAACCTACTGATTTCTCGCGTCCCTCAAAAATTAATAAGTCAAACAAGGTCGCAGTCCGCTGTGTAAAAAAAGTCTGTAAAGGCTGTTCTGGGTCAAAAGTTTTGCCATCTAGTCTTTTCAAAGCCTTTCGTCTAGGTGGTTTTTGCATATTTTTAACCATTTCTCTTTTAGACTCAATACTTACCCTGGGATCAAATAGGGAAAGTCCTATTAGATGTTCCGAAAAATACCACAAATGGCGACGAAAGGCTTTCATCGCAGTGTCACTAATCTTGCGATTTGGGTAATCTTTGATTAGTGCTAGAAGTTTTGCGTCATTCAAAGGAGCTCTTTCTGCCATTGGAGCCTCATTCCAAAATCGGCCATAAACGAGACTTACAAATAAGCACAATTCTGTTATGGATCGTTTTTCCGCTGCAGTGAGAGTGAATTGACCGTGAAAAAGGTATATTTTCAGGCAATAGATTGCTTTGGCCATCCACCGAGCTTGATGAAGGGCACCAGGAGCACGAAACTTAATTTCAGCGGTGCTGTCTGTCACTCCAAGGAAAATGTGACAAAGATTCAGCAGTTCAAGGTAGTCGTCTCTTGGCTGCTGAATTTCGACTGCATTGTTGTAGTATGCCTTCATGTCTTGGCGTAGCGTACGGAGATATGTGGTTTCAAACAAATCGTCGTCGGCAGTGATATAAATCTGTTGATTTATTTCTGGCCATTTGTTTTGAAAACGTTTAAAAAGTTTAATGTCAGGTCCGCTGCTTGGTACAAACAATGATTTAAAAACGTCTGAGAGTATGACTTCAAAAATATGGTGCCTACAAGCAATCCAAATAAGATCTTTGTCTAGAGACTTTTCAATCAAAGTACAGGCTCCCAAATTCAACCCTGTGTTAGACGCAGTCGTGTCAAAACATATACCATTCACGTGACTCTTTAATTTCCAGTCATCAAGAACTTTCAAGCAAGCGTCCGCTTGTTCTTGCCCGGTACTTCTTTTGGCTTTAGGTACTTCTAGTAGTTTTTCAGTGCCACCACCAGTGACAAGCACAGCTACTCGATCTACTTTCTCAACACCACCAACAATATTAGGCAATAATTTACTATCCCAGTGCAAAACAAGAGGATCTTGTGGGGAAAATAATGACTTATCTGATTCTGTGACGTGTTTACGCGTTTCGTTTCTTCTCCGGCGTATTGTGCTGCGTGATAGAGAGATATCTGCCACTTGAGAGCCTAATGACTGTGCCACCGTACCGATCACAAACATAGCTTTCCGATCAGATATACAGGGTGAAATTTAAATCACTGGCCATATTCATTCCAGGCACTAGGTTACACTTAAGGAATCAATTTAGCGAAAAAAAAGAGTACATTTTTTTTTAATTTTCATTTTTCAATTTTTAAATACTTTCCACGAGTCGTGGTCACCCTATTACCACCAATGTAAACAAACCTAATAGTAGGTTTTAACAACAACATCAGCAAAACCCTTATCTGACCTTCACTAAACCTTATAATCGTTGCAATAGGGTCCACCTAGTTAGTGTTGGCGATGGTAGGCAGGTTTATCAATTTCGAGGGTAGTCTAAACCATTCCGCGCTAGCGGTAAACATAACGGTTAGCATAAATGATTAGTCACTCGTCACTCGCCAACCTTAAAATAATAATCGCGCGCGTACTAAGGTTTAAAAAAATGTTTTCGAACCGGGAATATTAGGAAATGGTACGGTGTTATTTATTAAGTGGTGAGTGTTTACGTGGTGCACAAAGATTATACGAAATGGAACCAGTTCCACGCCTTCGCAGACAAGGATTGAATCCAAGAGTACCATCTCGTGGGACTTTCGTTAATTGCGTCGACTTTTAATCAAATGCAAGTACATAAGATGATTCAATTTTTTAAATACGCTGAATGCAAAGATTCCTGACCTAGTTTTTACTCATTGTTTTTAAGCCACGGACGTTTTGTTAATAATCATTAGTCAGAAATAATATTTTAGATTAAAAATGGGTTGCCTTTGTTTGCATTTTGACGGCTCTAAGCCCGTTAAAGTATGAAGGAAAAATTAGCAACTTATGTAGGTAAGCGTCTTATCTCGCTGCAATAGGGTTCATAATTGGTGACGCTATTGCAAACAGTGGGAGGGGCGGGGTGTCAATGACCTTAACTGATAAGAGAGAAGCGGGTGTAGTGGGTAGTTGTCGGTTCACCATAACGTACGAGGTTTTTAGGACAACTTGATGATGAGTTATTTCGAAAAAAATGTACTGAGCGGTATTAAAAGAAAAAACACGTGTTTAATATTTTTTCGAGTTCTTTCGGGTGTGTCAATTTGGCCAGTGAATTAAATTTCACCCTGTATTAACTCGGTCAAGAGTTGTCAGTACCTTTTCAGAGAGTAATTTAGATGTTTTTTTAGGCTTCTCCTCGTTTATAACTTTTGACCTTAAGGGACCGACAAACTCTTCACTTGAAGAAGATTCATAGCCACACGAACTTGAATTATCAGATGGTAACAAAGCCTCTTTACTAGCTACTTGTTCTGTTTGCATTCGCAGTTTTCTGTTTTCAGCTTTACTTTCTCGCTGCCGTTTTCGGGATTCCTGCTCACTAAGTAACTTGTCTACGCCAGCCATACTGCAACTAAATGTATCTTCTCTTTGCATCATAAGGAATTTTTTATCCTCTTCATTTTTCATTACATTCAATGCATTCCTAGCAGCTACATCAAACAAATCGAGAAGATCTGATTTAAACATCGCCTGATTCATGTGACATTTCGCGATGTTTTTGGTACGACTCTTTTTTAAGGCAATATATTTATCTAACAGTTTGGTTAGTTTTCGTTCGACTGCGTCAACTCTTTGAGTAGGAATCCTGGCTCTCTCCCAAATCTCTAATATTGATTTAGCGGTTACGTTGACACTTTGTTTCACATTTTTATTTTGTTCTATGTGGTGAAAGTAATATTTCCGCAGTACATCACCGTTTGAAGGAAGCCTTGCATATGAAAAAAATTCTATAGGTTTTCCAAGTATCCAAACTGCAGCAGATGTCCTAGTACACATAGAACCACTGGTAGAAGACATAGTTTAGGTACTCATAACACAACACAATTAACAGTACTTAATCAATCGCGAAAAACAATATACTCGTATTAACTACAATCAGTTCTATTGGCATACGAGAATACAACTACCCACTGAGATGACGACTATATTAACAAGTATAATAGTATATACCTACCCTTCAAATCATAAAAGCGGTGCGTTGTGAGTTAGTGATAGGTACACATTTATCTTACATAAATGTGTCAAATTTTGTTATAAACTGACAACGTTGTATGAATACAACAAATAAATAATCGAGTATTTGGTAATTTTGCTATTTATTTCAATCGTTTAATTTGTCGCGACCCCTAAACATGCTTGGAATTGGCTGATTTTTGGTACAGACATTATTTACAGTCATACAAACAAAAAGAGTATTGTGGAGAGGGTAAAAATCAATATAATTTTTTTTCCATACATATGTGGACCACCCTAATACATATAAATAAATAAATATACAAGAATTGCTCGTTTAAAGGTATAAGATATTATGAATACTGAAATACTGTGAACTACAATAAGAGACTCAGCATATTACTAAAAAAGCTCTTTAAAAATAATGAAGTTGACCATACATTAAAACAAAAAACCTCTATGAAAAAATCATTACATAGACCAATTTTTCTCATCACTGGACAAGGAATACTACTAAACTACCTAAAGCTGTGGAAGTCACTCACAAATAAAAAAAAAAGTTATACCGTAAAAGCATGGAGGTGATATATTATTGGCCGGTACTGTAATTAGGTACTTATTTGTTTTAGGTTCTAACAGTATACACCACACCAGCAGCACACCTACACCAGCAGCAGCAGCAGCAGCTGCTGGTGTGTAACAGTTACACCTGCTAGCTGATGGCAATTAACTACCAACGTGGGACTAGTCAAGATCATGGCTTGTCCATTGGAGCACTACTGACTGGATTGGCCACACTACTGTAAGCCTGAACCTCGAGCAGTTTGTAGATGCTGTAAACAGAAGGTGAGTTCTTTTGAGCACTGAATTAAGTATTAGACATAAAAAACTGTGACTTTCCACAAGGACTGTCTTAGTAACTTTTCCTTTTTTGAATAAGTATGAGTGCGGCTGTATTATGCATTGAGATATGTACCTACCCATTGTTTGATAGTTATGTATGATAAGTAGTTATCTCTGGGATATATAATCTGGGAATGCAATACTTATTAGGTTTAACTAAGGCACCTAGTTCTAATGTGCTGCCTTGTTTAATGGATATTATTCCTGGCGATTGTTTAGTATATATCTTGAGTGCACTAGACTGCACTCATGTGAAAATACTTACTCCATCGCTGCCACATGAACCTACTTTTACTTATTTCCTTCTTTTTCTTCCAGAAAACTTCTCGTGGATCAAGGGAAAAATTAGAGAAGACGCTCCTAAAAAACTTCCTAAGCATGCAAGCATGCACAAAACCGGCTCTTAATAAGCTTAATAAATACATATTTCGCCTATTACTGTTTTACTATCACACAAATACCTACCTAATTTACCTATATTTCTATACAAGTAGAGACTAGTAAACATTCAAGACGGATAATCTTCACACAGAACACCATTCCCGGGCATGCTTCAATGTAGGTGTTACTTATTCTTATTTTTCATTTTAGCCTTATGCGTACAAAATTTGTGATATTATAGCTTCTAAATGTAAAATCCGACTCATATGCAGTATAGTACAATGAAAGCATAGGTAATAAAAACATTTTAGGCACGTTCTTACTTACTTAAGAGGAAAGGGAGATGGCCGCTTCCGCTTCTCCATACAAACGTAGTCCTCATTTTCCTCTCTGGATATTGACATTATGGAAAATATTTTTACATAATTTAATGTATATTAACCATATAGCTATGCCCCTACGTTCGAATTTTTGATTATTGTAAAAATTAGGAGCGGAAGACAGATTACATACAAATTTTTAAATGCTTCTAACTCTTATAATAATTAAAAATTAAAAAAAAGAACAAACGTAGGGGCATGGCTGTAGTTGATGTTGATATGATATACAACAAATTGTATCAAAATATTTAATGTTATTATCCAGAGAGAAAAATGTGGACTACGTTTGTATGAAAAGACGCGTCTTAACGACGCGTCTAGTGAGTCTGGCGGTGAAAAGGTCAAATAAGAATATTCCTAAATGCTCTATTATGCTAATAAGTCTACTTTAGTGACTATAACTGCGGTCAGACTCAATACGCCAATAACTAATGTTGAATATTAAAAACTATGTTAAATTCCATTTAGGTAGATACAAGAATGACAATTCTCGTCACTTGTGGTGTTGTCAAGTCTTTTTTGTTTACTAAACTCTATAGATAAGTTAACAATTTCGGCTCTGTGCTAGAGAGAATATTATAAATGGGTAAATAAAACAACTATTGCCAAAAAATTAAACAAAGTTTATTTACACATTAAATGTAGGTGTACAAACAAATCATTGGCTGCCGTGCCCGGTGTGAAAGTGCCCATCATGCCAGCAGCTTTATCGCTGGATTACTATGAAGTATGAACAGCTTTTGTACCAGGAACGTCATATGGCGCCCGGGGCAGGCACCAAATTTGCGCCTCCCCCCCCCTCTCCGAAACGAAATGGGACCAACCCCTAAGTCGCGAAAAAAAATTTGACTGTTTCATACATTTTGGCTGGTCCAATTTCTATGGGAGGGTAAACTATTTTTTTCGCGATTTCGAGGTTGGTCCCGTAGCAAAAGTTACTCAGTATAATCCCAAAACCTCCCTGGCAACGGGAATGTAGTTATTTTTTAGCCATCCTGTATAGTGTATAGGAAGCCTCAGTAGTCCACATATCGATGAATGTCGTCGATAGACAACATGTCACAGATATGCAGCAGCAGCTATTGAAGCAGGTTCCGTCAACTACGGCTCATATGCGCCTGCCGGACAAAGGGCTAGCGATCCACTTGCATAATAGGTAGTCTATTGGACAGTCCATAAGATGGTAACTTCGACAGGAGACCCCTAACGTAAGACGCGCTAACACTGGACACAACTCTGAAGCACTTGGCCCGCTCGCTTTATAAAACGAAAGCATAGCAACTCCCGCCGAATATCCCTCTGCTTGATAGAAGTTTCTGGCATAGAGTATTCACACTACGGGATGGTGGGCGGTAGGACGCTACCGTCGTCTTTCAAGGTCGAGTTCGATGCAAAAAGAGTTCCTAAAAGATCGTCTTTCTCTTTTGCGCTGTGGGCCAGATTACCATCCGCATTTCACACTTCACAGTGGTGGTAAATACGACTGACAAAAGTTTCCCTGCTGCCTTTGGCAAGGCGGAGAGGTAGTCTTTAGCCCATTTTGGCGCCCCCCCTTGGACGGCGCCCGGGGCACGTGCCCCCTCCAACCCCCCCCCCCCCCCCAGTTTCGCCACTGAGCGGGGGCCCTTACCATTCTGTCTGATTCGACGGCCTAACTTACGTTGTAAAACGCTTAATTATAATACTAATGAACTGAAAACGTTGTTTGTTGTTTTATTTGTGGATAGGTATGACACATATATATATTTTTGGAATGGTCTTCTCACTAGCTTTTATTTGATATCGATATTATTGTATTATTGCTATTTCATAACTGCTCATCTATAAGTTTCGTTTCCAATATAAATAGAATGCTTAACGGCGCAGAAAAGATCAACATTCCTCTCAGACCTCCAACAAAAAGGGGCCAAACTGAAAACCAGCGCTGGACGCCAGTCTAGCACATGCTGAGCTTGGTACCCACGGCCAACATGTCTTGCTAAATGTAATTACCTATGTATAGAGTAGACAATAAGTTAGTACTTAACCTAGAATAACTTAGTACATACTTAACATAGAATTTATATGTAGGTATATGGTTTGTATTCCTAATATTTTTTCTACCATCAACTTATCAAGTTTTGGCAATGGAGCATTCCATGCAATTGTCTACCGTTTGTCCCGTAGAAATGCAGATTTTCTGGAGATTTGCAGGTATAAGAGTTTCCTTTTCTATGACAAATGGTCAAACATGCACGGAAAATTAATCGCTTGCTTTAAATGGCGAAAAAAAAAGTCGCAACACAGGAAATAAAATGCGTTTGTACGGGACAGCTCGTGGAATGCTCCAATAAAGTGATTTCATTTCATATCATAAACTGATGAGGGCATTCAGAGTGTAGCCTTGAGGTTGCCAAGCCAAGCAACCAAGTCAGGTGTCACGGTCTTCAGGTCCTCAACAGGCCCAGGAGTGGAGGAGGAGTGGAGTGGGCAGCGTTGGAAGATATGCTAAGTGGTCTGCATTCTGCATTCGCAAAGTGGGAAAGCCGTCTATCTCCATTTGTGTGGCTGAATTGCAGCGGCCATGTCCGGTTCTCAGGCGGCACCAGATTTTCCGAGGAAGGTCAAACCCTTTTGGTTTTTTAGTTGGGTCAGATATACAGCAACTCCGAGCTGCCGAAGCTGACCATTCCGCTATCCACCTATCCGAAATATTAAAGCTGCTCAGGCTCCCAGCTGTAGCACAGGGTCGGCGGGCAGTCGGGCGGCAGAATTCCTCGTGGACAGGCATTGTGGGGTTATTCGTGATATTCTCAGCCTCCCTCTTCAACGCCTTGAGTCGTCGGATGTGAGGAGGGGCAATGTGACTCAATGCCGGCAGCCAGTGGCGGTTGTAGATCGGATAGTGCCTGAGATGCATCGCATGGTCTCGTTGAGCTTAACGTCCAATCTATGGGTATGTGCACTTTCAAGCCTCCAATATGTTATGACTGAAACAGAAACAAATTATATTAGATGAGGTCAGGCGCAGGCTAGTACTTACAGCGGTTCATTGGCAAATTATGTGAAATTAATGTCACTTTTAGAAAGCTCTCGTTTTTAAGCCAGGGGGATTTTTTTGTTACAGTTGTCCAAATTATCGATTGAAAATAAATTGAATTTTGTTCTAGTAATTATTTATCCGTTATTAAAGTTGTATTATGTATCAAGTGTAGTTCTGTACCACTTGCGTCATAAAAACAAACCAACGAACACCTTATTTATCAAAATGTATCTCAGATATTCTATGCTAGGGTAATATACGACACAAACATACCCACACACATACATAGGCTGCTAAAATCATTCCCATAGTCAGGTATAGGTACAATAGACCACTTTACCAAACACAAAAAAAATATTCCAGCTGCCAGCAGTAAAGAAACCAGCTTCTACTCCCAAGCCCTAACAATATAAATAAGTTTTTGGCAAAAATATAATTTTTGGTACAAGCTTTTATCGCTGACTGTACTTTTCTTTCAACAGGCAACTAATACTCCATGAGTCCATTCTAACAACACCAAGCACAATTAGTTTGCGTTGTTTTATCACAGTGTTCCCATGGCCACCTCATGTCTCCATCATCAGATCAGCTCCATGTCATCATAATATTGCAATTGTCATCCGATTTACATATTGTTCTGTATGCAAAATTTCAGCTCAATCGGAAATCGGGAAGTGGCTCAAACTTAGCTGTCAAATGTATATGGCCAGCTTTAGTGCTAACATAACTGTTCCTAGTATTCCTATATTACCTACATGTTATAAGTAAGAATATTGTACGAGTAGGTATTATATTATTTTATAATCTTAGTAGAATAGGTACTAATACAATTTATTTGTATTGAATAAGGCCGGCGCCCCACTGCTGCGCACGCTACATCCACCGCCCACGTTTTAATACAAACCGTGGGCAAGCCCACGAAATTTTGTATAGGAACGTGGGTCGTGTACATAGCGTGCGCAGCAGTGGGGCGCCGGCCTAACTCTTGCAGGGAATTTGTAAGTTACTTGTGGGTATGGCTACTTTATTTATTTAATTTATAAACTTTATTGCACAAAAATATAGAATTACGTAAAAATGGCGAACTTAATGCCAAAAGGCATTATCTATCACCTACTAGTCAACCATAGCACAGACTACATATATACAGACGCCGCCATCCCATACATTAAAAATGCGACCGCCTAAAAGCGCATCGTTACCAGATGGCGTCACTGAAAATGCGCTATTGCCTATCATGGACACGAGATGGCGCTGTGTCACATCCAAATCATAGAACTCCTAACGACATCTATACATCTTCATTGAAAGTTAGTAGACATATGCCGTTGCCAACGATTAGGAATAATCAACAGATGTCGCTTTATAGTAAATTTTATAAATCATGAATCTAGTTTAAAACTGGATCAGGCATGAGGGGTGGAAGGAAATGACCGAACAGGATAGTCTTATGAATCTTTCAGTAGGAGTAAAGAGAGTTAAGGCACTTAAGGAGTACAGGGAGGGAAGGGAGAGGCAGGGTACAGAGAAATAGCGTAGCCAAACGGTATAACCATAAAGTAATTTCGGAAAACGATACTGTGGTGATGATAATATTTATATATTATATGCTACATAAGTCTTGCCGAAACTATTTAAACCGGCTGAAAATAAATACCTATCATAATAATTTTGCGCATGCTACCATTGGTGCATGGCAAAAGGATTAGACATTACTACTAGCGTAAGTCCGTGTATTTACCACCATGCCACTGGTACTTGAGCATTTCTTTATATTTTTTTAATACAATTGCTCAAAAAGTTTAGTTTTTGTAGCTGCAAATCGTGCGTAAAGTTTGATTTTTTTACACTAGTGCTAAAAAGTAATCTGATTGATACTTTTTAAATAAATGAGTATTATGCGAGACCCGCTTATTAATGACCCACCTGAACAACGCGCGATTGGGCATAAAGGAGTATTATTCGAGACCCAATAGTATTACTTACTTGAACAACGCGCGATTGAATGAAGCTGTCGTTCGTACACTGTACTTAATATAAAAAAAAAAAAAAAAAAAAAAAAAAAATATAAATGAACGTATAAATGTAATTAATTAGATATATATCAATATTGTTTTTTTACATAATTATATGTTCTGAATTAATAATACAATTTTTCTTCAATTGGCATATGCTTACAACAGTGACAACAGAATCCACATTGAAAAAAATGGCAATTTAAAGTAAAACTTTTTTATTCCCTTCCGCCTTTTTGCCACGAAAGCATAAGTTATTAAATAAAACCGGGCAAGTGCGAGTCGGACTCGCGCACGAAGGGTTCCGTACAATAATGCAAAAAAAAAACAAAAAAAAGCAAAAAAAAAAACGTCACCCATCCAAATACTGACCACTCCCGACGTTGCTTAACTTTGGTCAAAAAACACGTTTGTTGTATGGGAGCCCCATTTAAATCTTTATTTTATTCTGTTTTTAGTATTTGTTGTTATAGCGGCAACAGAAATACATCATCTGTGAAAATTTCAACTGTCTAGCTATCACGGTTCGTGAGATACAGCCTGGTGACAGACGGACGGACGGACGGACGGACGGACAGCGAAGTCTTAGTAATAGGGTCCCGTTTTACCCTTTGGGTACGGAACCCTAAAAATGAGTGATTCAGACGATTTTGGAGTTAATTTAACGCCACCAGATGTCAAAGCAAAGGCATCCGTTGCAAGTGACAGTATACCGGGTGTGGCCTGTAACATGAGCAAATAATTAAAACATAGATTGTACTCCTCAAACGGTGACACTTTTGTTCAACAACTTTTAAAAATTATGAAGTATTTAGACTCCCTATTTTTCATAAAAAATAAATATTATCTTCAATGGACGCCATCGCCACGCCATATCATTGTGATTGATGTTGCTTGTCACGCCTTAAACATAACAAAATTCGCAATACATTGCGTCTTAGAATAAACTTTAAAGTGTATTAAAAATCAAACCCCAAGTTATTTTTAAAAGTCGCTGAACAAATGTTGGTCAGTATGAAGAGTACAGCATACTGTTTAATATTTTGCTCATATTACAGGCCACACCCGGTATTACGGAAAAATCGAAAGCATTATACATTGCTGCCTATGAACATTTTCCGCAATTGTATTAAAAAACATTGTTCGACACACGTGCGGAGGTGTCATTTTGTTTCACTCGTCCCGAGTCTTGGCCCTCGCCTCTTGGCTCGGGTCAAGAAACCTCGGTACCTACTCGTGCAAAATGACATACTTCTCGCATTTATATCGAAAACTACTATTTTTGCCATTTTTAGGGTTCCGTACCCAAAGGGTAAAACGGGACCCTATTACTAAGACTCCGCTGTCCGTCCGTCTGTCTGTCACCAGGCTGTATCTCACGAACCGTGATAGCTAGACAGTTGAAATTATCACAGATGATGTATTTCTGGTGCCGCTATAACAACAAATACTAAAAACAGAATAAAATAAAGATTTAAGTGGGGCTCCCATACAACAAACGTGCTTTTTGACCGTGCTTTAAGCAACGTCGGGCAGGGTCAGTACTTGGATGGGTGACCGTTTTTTTTTGCCGTTTTTTGAATTATGGTACGGAACCCTTCGTGCGCGAGTCCGACTCGCACTTGCCCGGTTTTTTATATTGTAACCTTTTTTGCCACTTTTGTCTTATTTCTACTCAAATTCACGAGCTCTTTCGATCCTAATGGGATAAAATACCTCAATACATGCTCAATTCACTCTTATCGTGCCTTCTAAAAATTTACGATACAAGTTGCATTGCAATAACTATAAAAAAGTAACTGATTTGACTAGTTCGAAAATACCCTATTGTAACAATAGGATGCGACGTTGTCGAGTCAAACTTTCGCTTCGCAGCAGTTTGGCAACGTCGCGTCTTGCTTTTATTTTTAAGCAACAGATTTGTACCATTGTATTTAGTACCTATACATACAAATATATGTTTTCATAACGTTCCTTTTCAACTTCTACCATGGCAAAACCCGTACCTATCAAACCGGAAATTATTACAAAAGCATTTAAGTTTTGTTTTTATAAACTTTTTCTGTTGTAATTAGAATAGGTAATAAATATATCTAATTTTGCTTATATCGACCAGGCAGGTGTTTGTATCACTAATTATGTGACCTTTAAGTATAGACAGACAACAGCGTGCACAGAAACGTCAAAAACGGCATAAAGTACTGATTATTGCTATTTTAAAATTAGTCCAATACTTCAGGGTAATGTTATACGCCTGTTCCTTAAAAAAGCAGAAATGGACACTGAGGCATTTCATTATTTTGGAATGTAAGTACTATGTAATATTATTTGTAGTCTTTTGGAATATCATATTTTATTTGAACTAATAATATTGTATAATAATAAATCATAAAAGCTCTATTTAGGGACAAGAAAGAATTTTCAACGGCAACACTAAAAATAAACTGTCACACACACAAAGTCGTCACGAACCGGCATCGCGTTTGATGGCTTTGCTTTGTTTCTGTTTATACAAACTTTTTAATTTTATATTATAGCTTCATTTGAAATATAGTACAAGTACGTAAATATAATACCTAGACGTGTCTTGCTTGGTGCAGTTACGTAGGTATGCTAAAAGGAACGTTGGAAGACCGATGCGGCGCTTTAAAGACTGTGCTAAGCGAGACATGTCTGCATTTGAAATCGACCACCATACCTGGGAAGCCTTAGGTGAAGACCGTGATGGATGGCGCAAGCGTGTAGTGGAGGGGAGAAGATTATGCGACCAAGCCTGGTTTAAGATAGCAGATAGCAGAAGGTGTCGCAGAAAGAAAGGACTGGAACCTCAGGTGGCATGAGCTTTCTCTGCCCAAAATGTGGGAGGTCGTGCCGCTCACGCATCGGCCTCCACAGTCACCAAACCCGTTGTCTAAACAGCAATGAATTAAATCGTCTACAATAGACGGAAAGACCTGTGATGATGACGTGAATTGCCGATGTAGTAACGGAACACTACTAATCCTAAAATCTACATATTAATCTGACAGTGTCTACTGTTTGCCACTTCAGGTAAGTTTGTTTTGAATACAAAGGTTAATTAAATAATTTATCACCACACCAACTGGTAAAGGCCCTCTTGATTGTTCAAATACTAATGAGAAAATTGCATTTTTCCCACATGTGGGGCAAAGTAATCCGATCTAACTTTTCAGTTTCCTTATGTTAGCTGGTAGAATTTACTTTTAAATGATGATTTTGAATTATAAATTCTTTATAATGTTCATGTGGATTTGATTTTTTTGGTATTTTGTAGTTGGTATTTTCCCTGCGTTGGCGTGGTGATATATTTTGTGTTTCATTAGGTGGCAATGTTTGTTTAACCCTCGTGCCTTGAATTCTCACAACGCTCAAGATTCTACTTCTCGAACCACTCGCTACTCTCATAGTTCAAATCTTCTGCTTGCTCAGGAAACAACATTAGCATGAGCGGTTAAACAACTGCTTTGCCCCCTTGTAAAACGAATAACTATTGTCAAGTTTTATTTTAACCCCCCATGCTAATATTGATTAGCGAAAGATTCCAAAGTATTTAGTGTTATTTTAAATAACACATGCACTGCGTGGGCTATCAAAATCGCTGCAGACTTTTCTTGGTCTAAATATATAATGGTTAGTGTTTGCCACTTAATGCAAGTGAAATTAAGCAAATGTATGTAATCAATTTGCAAACAGACTCCAATGTGAAGGCCAGCCACGCTTGCCCCGCAGCGACACCTTATTGTGACTGTGTATTAACTTTAGTGTGATATTACATTTTATATATAACAAATATGTTTCTGATTTCAGGACCCAGCCTCTAGCCACTAGAAGTAGCAATGTATGCAACAAGAGAGTGAAGATGAAATAGTCAATGCATCTCTGTACCACAAGTAAAATATTTTGAGTGGAAGATGGTTGAGATTGATTCCTGTATCGACGGACAGACACATGCTATGAAGATTCTCTTAAAAATAATAAAATACAATTAATAAATTCAATGTTTAACATGATAGTGACTTTATTTTGTCTACCCACCAATAACCAATTTGTTCAATGCTGGCGGGCAATGGCAATATACTTAAATATTTGATGTGGTTTGAGGCTCAATATTTTGACAAAGATGGCCAGCCACTAAAAAGTTTTAATCCTAGATTAGCCATTAGAGTGTGGCTACCAGTCTGATTTGTTAATTGTTATATAAGTACAGTCAGCGTCATATAGTAGGTAGCATCCAAAGTATTCAAATAGTTCGGTACACCATATTATTTGTATGGCGTACTGAACTATTTGAATACTTTGGATGCTATTTACTATTGTGAGCTAACTTGACTGTTAACTAGAATAAAATAAAACATGAGAACACAGAACATAAATCTTATTTTATTTCTTTATTGACTGCATGAAATCATTAGGTGAGATTATACATATTATTTACATGATAAATTTACAAGCGTTTTAAGATATCTCTTTTTATTACGAAATGCTAAACAATTGTAAAACAATTAAAGAGATCAAACTAGAACGATACAGAACATAACCGTAGATAGTTACTTTACTCGTTGGCGTCAGGAACAGAAAAGAGAGCGTAGCCACGTGCTTGGTGGTTTTTATAGACTTCGAACCGCCCCGCCCAGGTAGCAGACCGGTAGCCGTTAGGTATTCGAAATCCGACGGTTACAGATGGCGCCACTGAAGTGAAACGCTGCGGAGAAGCTTCACAGCCGCGCCGGTAGATGTCGCTGGAACGGTCTTGCAGCCGTATTCGATGACGTAGTACCGATTTGACAGGCGTGCCGACAGATGTCGCCAACACGGCCATGTGACAGTTGTGCCCGCCTCGGGCACTCCACGAGTCCGGTAAAATGCTGTCAACAAAACAAATACCTTTAAAGAATGAACAATAGTATAAGAATAAATAATGCTCCTTATTACACCAATAGAAAGGCGCTGGTCCAATTTATAATCACCACACCAGTCACATTACAGTGTCTTTCTAGCACGTTGTTCCTCTATATGAACTATATGTGCTCGTGCCCACTGTTGTAACTTAGGTGTTTACCGGCTCATTATATTTTTAGACCATGCACACTTCCTTTAGTGCAGCTTTACCAATTTAATAGTAAGTAACCCTAATGATTACTTAATATTAAATTGATAATCTCCTGGAAGCAGAAAAATATTGTTTGGTATATTAATATAAATTTGAATTTATTAAGTTTTTATATTGGTAAAATATATATTATACTCCAATTACTATATCTGATGGCATTTTACCAGGGCTCGCAATCAGTAAATGAAAAATAAGGTTATAAAAAATAAATATTATAAATAATATTTAAAATTGAGATAAGGAATAAAATATTTACCTCGCCAACACTGCTTACTTATTTGCTATTTCCCAGTCATCGATGTGTATCCAGGGTTTCATGTTTTCTGCTGCCGCCGTTCCAGTATACCGCTTGTTGCAACGTTCAGCGCCTCGTACATCTTCCACCTGATACCTGTCTTTTCCCAAGACCCTGACCACTTGGAAAGGTCCTTTAAATATTGGTAACAACTTTGTACTGTGACCATCGTTGGATTGGCTTTGTATTTTGATAAGGACTAAATCACCTTCATGGTATTGTCGAGCCTTTTTGCGTGTTTTGTCGAATCTCTCTTTTTGTTGCATGGAGCTCGCCCTGATATTTTCATCAACTAATTTGCGTAATTTAGTAACATCTACGTCAGACTCGCTATCACTATCAGGTGCTAAAGTATCCGCGTCCGTACGTAACCGATAACCAAAAAATATTTCACTAGGCACGGCTTTTGTAGTTTTTTGTACCGTACTATTTAAGCCTTGTTGCAAAGGTTTTACGCATTTGTCCCAATTATTATCCGACAAATCTGCACCCATGGCTCTCATAGATTCTAAAATAGTATTAACAAAACGTTCCGCTTGGCCATTGGAACGTGGCATACCTGTGGCTATCGTATGTAATCTTATATTCTTATTAGAACAGTATTGTTTAAAACTACATGCCGTAAAACAAGACCCTGCATCTGTGATCAGTCTTTTTGGGTAGCCAAAAATTTTTGAAAGATTATCTAATTCATTAATAACATTAGCACTATCCGTGTTAGGTACAGCAAATATAAAAACAAATTTAGTAAACGAATCTACCATTATTAATAAATATTTGTTATTTTGTGTAGTTTTAACAAACGGGCCTACATGATCTAAATGCAATGTGTGATATGGTCTGGCGAACTTTGGCAAGGGATGCAAGAGACCTTCTTTTGAACCAGTTTTATTCTTATTGTATACACAATTTAGACAATTACTAATATATTTCTTTACTGTGCGTCGAATTCTATGGAACCAATATTTATCTTTAATTCGTTCTACCGTTTTATCTACGGCGAAATGACCAAGATCGTCGTGGTTATATTTGATAATCTGCCAAATACACTGCTTAGGGACGACCCAGCGACGACCTTGACCAGTTCGTTTGTACACTTTACCACCTAGAAGCTCGTAATTACTAAAAATATTTTTATTCATATCGGCCTCTCCTGATTCTAATATTTCCTTTATTTTAACTATTTCGGGATCTTGCAATTGTACAGTTAACAACCAGTCGGCTTCGGTAATCGACATAATTAATTCTGACTCAGATTGTTCCCCAGATTGCACGGGGTTGCGGCTAAGAGCATCTACATGCTGCATTCTGTTACCATCTCTATGTATTATATCAAAACAGAACTCTTGAGTAGAAAGTACCCAACGTGCAATGCGTGGCACAATCTCTTTCTTAGTCATAGCAAAACGTACAGCGTTGCAATCAGTAATAATTTTGAACGGGGAGCCTAATAAATAAAGTCGGAATTTTTGTAACGACGCAATGATAGCCAATAACTCTAATTCGAACGAATGATACTTTTTTTCATCGTTAGTCGTTTGACGACTATAATAGTGTACCGGTTTTTCCCCTTCGTCCGTAACCTGCATTAAAATACCTGCAATTCCGTCTCTGCTAGCATCCGTGTAAAGTACACATTCTTTATTTGGATTATAAATAGTCAATATATTACCAGACAACAGTGCACTCTTTAAAGTTTCAAAAGCTTGTTGTTGACTACTTCCCCAGGACCATGTACTATCCTTTTTCAATAATTTTGTAAGAGGGCTCGATAAAAGGGCACAATTTTTAATAAATTTACGAAAGTAACTTATAAGCCCAAGAAATTGGCGTAATTGGTGAACAGTTTTTGGCTCAGGGAAGTCTTTAACAGCTGCAGCTTTCTTTCTGGGAGGAGGCGGAGACGGCGTCCTCGATGACGATGAGGACGATGTGGGCGAAGGCGAACGAGATCGCTTATGTTTCTTCATTCTGCCAGCACTTCTGATGTGAGCTATCTTGACTGTTAACTAGAATAAAATAAAACATGAGAACACAGAACATAAATCTTATTTTATTTCTTTATTGACTGCATGAAATCATTAGGTGAGATTATACATATTATTTACATGATAAATTTACAAGCGTTTTAAGATATCTCTTTTTATTACGAAATGCTAAACAATTGTAAAACAATTAAAGAGATCAAACTAGAACGATACAGAACATAACCGTAGATAGTTACTTTACTCGTTGGCGTCAGGAACAGAAAAGAGAGCGTAGCCACGTGCTTGGTGGTTTTTATAGACTTCGAACCGCCCCGCCCAGGTAGCAGACCGGTAGCCGTTAGGTATTCGAAATCCGACGGTTACAGATGGCGCCACTGAAGTGAAACGCTGCGGAGAAGCTTCACAGCCGCGCCGGTAGATGTCGCTGGAACGGTCTTGCAGCCGTATTCGATGACGTAGTACCGATTTGACAGGCGTGCCGACAGATGTCGCCAACACTATACGACGCTGTCTGTACTTAATTTAAACATATAATGAAATAAATTGTATATTATTTCTACGGCCTCCTAGCTAGTCATTAGTGACAGTGACCCTGCTCTGCCTATGAAGTAGGAGGTCCCGGGTATAAATCCTCATAGGACATTTATTTGTTTTTTAATTGTGTGTGTATATATTAATGGTCTATGCCCATTTGTCCACACCTCTTGTATGGCTTTGATATGATCATAAAATATGTATAAGATAAGTATCTATTTACATTTACACATTGTATTATTGCTCTCATACGTATACGGATATGTTTTTAGTGTCGGATGTCTCTTTTCTTTGAGCAAGTTTTTGTCACCTGCCCTGCTATTTAAACTGCTCAAGAATTTACAATGTTTTGTTACTAAGTATGTCGGTTAGTGTAAGGTGTAAGACTGTCCTAAAATATACTATGAGGACAATTTTGCAATGCGTAAGGTTAAGTTAATAAATGTACAAACAGCAACACTGCTAATTGTACATCGGTGGACTTTATTAGCTTAATACAAAAGGCATAAGGTCCACCAATGTACAATTAACAGTGTGGGTGATGGTACCATGTAGGTTTAATTTATTTTAATTATTATCACGTTTCTAAGAACAAAAATTATATTATTATTTAATAATGTTGATAGAGTTCGACCACAGAAACTTTGCAGCGCAATAGTCAGTAAACGTCATTCTCTATGGTATGTGTTTGTCAAAATCGTTTAGGTAAATATTCGTTGTGTTTTGTGATGAACGGGAAAAACATGGTGAAACCTCACAAAATCGGCGTGCGGGAATTACTTTTCCGCGTGACGAATAATTTTACACTAGTAAAAAATCAGCACTAGGCAATTCAAGCTCAAAAACGACAATGTTTACAAAATTTAGAGTTGATGACGGGTAAGTGGAATGAAACATTTTAATACTTGCACCATATCTAAAGTAAGACCGTAAAAAGTGTGCAGCGATTTTGATAGCTCACGCAGTGCAAGTGTCATTTTAAACGTCAAAGTTCTATGAAATTATGACGTAATAAATAACACTTACGCTGCGTGGGCTATCAAATCCGCTGCAGACTTTTATTGGTGCGACTATATTACATAAATAGATAATATATTATAATATTGGTTTAGACTAAGGTTTCACACCAAATTGAACACACCTAGTAGGTATAGGCATTACCTTATGAACTTTCTCTAACATTTCGAAAAACCCATTGGTTCGAGGTGGGTTTTGAGATCGAAGTCCTCTAACCCACAACCTCCATGCTTATGCTTACGGCATGGGTGGCCTACTAGTTAAAGCTTAAATTTATTTTGAATGTATGTTTATTGTTTTAATGGTTTATTTAGTTTTTCCGAAATCCGAAGTTCGCGAATTGCGGGCAATTTCTCTGTCAATATAATTACGCCTTAATGGGAGTAAAAGAGAAAGATGCTCGCAATTTGCGAACGTTGGTGTTTGCGGTTGGCCCTCTGTACCTATTTACTGCTAGGCCGTCGCGGATATTACAAAAGCTCAATAATTTTGATGAAGCCAAATGTCATATTCTCACAAATATCTCAATATTATTTATCAACATTTAGTATATGTATACATATTAATAGTGACATATATTGTTGGAATTAAACTTATTTAACCATAAATGCACAGCTTAAATTTTTCATAGACGGTAAATATGGTAGAAATTTCACAAGTATCAAGACTATTTAATCCATTTTCTGTGGTGTTGTCGCATACTGATTTTTAAAAACTATTTTTTATCTAGCGCTGCAAAGTTTCTGTGGTCGAACTTTATGATCAAGATCATTAAGTATGAGGATTTACCATAGAGGTACAATCATATAGAGATGACACGGGGGAGGGGCCAAACGACCGATCGAGATGCACTTATGGAAATTTCAGTAGGAGTAGCAGAGAAAGCGGTATTATTGCTTGTCCTTGTCACAGTCGCACTTTTTGTTTGTTCCCCACCAAAAATTTAGTATGGTTTATGGTGGGCAACAAATAACCCGACCAAATTACGTAGATTGTTTTTGGTATGTTGTCAGGAATGTTAAAAGGTGTTTTTAATATTGTCGCTTTGCGTATGTTTTGTCCCTCACGGAGGCACGCGTATACCTCATCTATGTAATACTAGGTCTATGGGATTTACTACAGTGACATCTATTGATAGTTTTTCTCAAACAATCGAGCTATTTAGTGTGTTACAACGGCAAGAAACTAACTGTCTAGTAATGCGATAGATGGCGCAAGAATAGTTCATGCCATTATTTATTTATTTTTTTCTGCGTCGATTTACTATGTGTAAATGGATGTTTTAAAAGGTTTTTGTTGTAATATAGTAAATAAATTAGAACTATACATGTTAATTTAAAAATTGGCAAGATTTCAAATGACACAAATATCTATTTAGGCCCAATGGTGCTCTGAGTGACATCTCTTGAATTTCTGTGGAACTAAGCGAGGCTTGTATGGGTCGGCGACTCTATATATATTTACTTTATGACCATAGAAACAAATATGTGACGTTCCACGGCAAAAGGTACCTTATGGCGGCTGGCGCTTACGTCGCATAGCACCGCAATAATATTGGAGCGGCGTTAATAGTTAATAGCGTAAGCGCCAACCGCCATAAGGTACCTTTACCCGTGGGACGTCACATATAAACACTAAAGGTTGGTGCAAAAACCAATCAAAAAGCAAATGCAGTAGGTATATCTTAGATATACATACTAACATAAACATACATATATGTTATAAAAATAAATGTACTAATATGTATATGGGATGATAGACACTAGACGAGACATTTAGCAGATAACTACCGAGCATGACTACTCAAAAAACAAATTTTCTTGGGGCTTGTCTTACAGGTAGAGGGAGTGCATTCCATAGATAGGTTGCCTGAACGGCAAAACAATCATACATAAAACGGTTATGAAGAGGAAGGACTTAAAGTTTAAGTGAGCGGGACATCCGGAACGGGCATAAAAACTAAATACTTATTAATAATATTTTATCTTTATGTCTTAGATTTATGGCATAAAGTGTGTCTTTTTCTTTTTCAATAAACTTTTATTCTTGCTACAAAACCAGCTTCTAGAATATACAAACAGAGTAAAAAAAATATATAAGTTTTTAAAGTGAGGTCTACGGGTTTCAAAGATTTTAATATTTGTTAGAACCCTTAAGAGCGCTATTACATTTCGGCGTTGAGCGAGTTTAGGTATTTTACGCGCTGCGACAGGCCGTGCGAGCTCAGTACGCCGATCCCTTCTACCACACTCGCACTACAATGATGGATTAAACATTCTTGATCCTTCGCGAAGCATATTGAAATCAACCATAACAACACTAACTGTACTTAACTTTTAAAGTTCTAAAACTGTTATTTGGTAAGTACGAAAATACTAAATGCAGTGCAAATGTACATAGGGGCTGTTCATAAATTACGTCATCTATTTTTGACGATTTTTGACCCCCCCCCCCCACCCCTCAAATCATCCAAAAATCAAGCTTCGGATGAATCTGTTTCCTCCTACGTCATGTTACCATCATCCGATGTCCAGACCCCCCCCCACTCCTCCCATTTAAACCGACGTAATTTATGAATAGCCCCATACTCGTACTTATGAAGGTATATTACTCGAAAGAAATTATAGGTACCTACTCGCTTATTTACATGTTTCGTCATTGCATTTGGTACCTATAGGTTGTAAAGTTTGTATCAACGAGGGTTTAAAAACGAACTGGTACTGAGGATCTGATGATGATTAAGGTGGTCACGGATACCAATCAACCATGTAGTAACATGATTAGGCTCGTTTGATTCGTCTCAACAAGATCTTTGACACTGAAGATACACAGGGTCTGATGATGGAGCTGGAAGGTGGCCACGGGTACCAGTCTATCATGTAACTAAACAACTTCGTGTTTGGGCTCGTTTGATTCGTCTCAACAAGATCTTTGAGACAAGACAGTACTCAGGGTCTGATGATGGAGCTGGAAGGTACCATTACCAATCAACCATGCAACTAAACCACATCGTGTTTAGGATCGTTTGATTCGTCTCAACAAGATCTTTGACACTAGGTGATACTCAGAGTCTGATGATGGAGCTGGAAGGTGGTCACCGGTACCAATCAACCATGCAACTAAACCACTTCGTGTTTAGGCTCGTTTTATTCGTTTCAACAAGATCTTTGACACAAGATAGTACTCAGGGTCTGATGTTGGAGCCGGAAGGTGGTCACCGGTACCAATCAACCATGCAACTAAACCATTTCGTGTTTAGGCACGTTTTATTCATCTCAACAAGATCTTTGACACAAGGTAGTACTCAGGGTCTGATGATGGAGCGCGAAGGTGGCGACGGGTACCTGTCAATCATCATCAGCTCCATCATCAGACCCTGAGTAGTATCTTGTCTCAAACATCTTATTGCGAGGAATCAAACGAGCCCAAACACGAAGTGGTTCAGTTACATGGTAGACTGGTACCCGTGGCCACAGTCCAGCTCCATCATCAGACCCTGAGTACTAACTTGTGTCAAAGATCTTGTTGCGACGAATCGAACGAAGCCAAACACGAAGTGGTTTAGTTGCATGGTTGATTGGTACCGGTGACCACCTTCCGGATCCATCATCAGACCCTCAGTACTACCTTGTGTCAAAGATCTTGTTGCGACAAATCAAACGAGCCCAAACACGAAGTGGTTCAGTTACATGGTAGACTGGTACCCGTGGCCACAGTCCAGCTCCATCATCAGACCCTGAGTACTAACTTGTGTCAAAGATTTTGTTGCGACGAATCGAACGAAGCCAAACACGAAGTGGTTTAGTTGCATGGTTGATTGGTACCGGTCACCACCTTCCGGATCCATCATCAGACCCTCAGTACTACCTTGTGTCAAAGATCTTGTTGCGACAAATCAAACGAGCCCAAACACGAAGTGGTTCAGTTACATGGTAGATTCAGATTCAGATTCAGATTCAGATTTTTATTGGTGAAAAGATATACAGATTTTTACACGTCATAATATAACATAATTTAAGATTTAACTTAAATTTACGATAGATAATATATTATAATAATACAATTTCAAAATGTCAATTATATGTGATACATGTCAGAATGAATAGTCAAGGAATTACATATTTATATATATAACAATTAGACTGGTACCCGTGGCCACCTTCCAGCTCCATCATCAGATCCTGAGTACTATCTTGTGTCTAAGGTCTTGTTGAGACGAATCAAACGAGCCTAAACACGAAGTGGTTTAGTTGCATGGTTGATTGGTACCGGTGACCACCTTCCGGCTCCAACATCAGACCCTGAGTACTATCTTGTGTCAAAGATCTTATAGAAACGAATAAAACGAGCCTAAACACGAAGTGGTTTAGTGGCATGGTTGATTGGTACCGGTGACCACCTGCCGGCTCCATCATCAGACCCTGAGTACTATCTTGTGTCAAAGATCTTGTTGAGACGAATCAAACGAGCCTAAACACGAAGTGGTTTAGTTGCATGGTTGATTGGTACCGGTGACCACCTTCCGGCTCCATCATCAGACCCTGAGTATTATCTTGTGCCAAAGATCTTGTTGAGACGAATCAAACGAGCCCAAACACGAAGTGGTTTAGTTGCATGGTTGATTGGTACCGGTGACCACCTTCCGGCTCCATCAACAGACCCTGAGTACTATCTTAAGTCAAAGATCTTGTTGAGACGAATAAAACGAGCCTAAACACGAAGTGGTTTAGTTGCATTGTTGATTGGTACTGGTGACCACCTTCCGGCTCCATCATCAGACCCTGAGTACTATCTTAAGTCAAAGATCTTGTTGAGCCGAATCAAACGAGCCCAAACACGAAGTGGTTTAGTTGCATGGTTGATTGGTACCGGTGACCACCTTCCGGCTCCATCATCAGACCCTGAGTACTATCTTGTGTCAAAGATCTTGTTGAGATGAATAAAACGAGCCTAAACACGAAGTGGTTTAGTTGCATGGTTGATTGGTACCGGTGACCACCTTCCGGCTCCATCATCAGACCCTGAGTACTATCTTGAGTCAAATAAATACATAAAGAATGTCAGGTCGTTTCAAATATTTTTAATCCTGTCCGGTAGTTTATTAAACTGTACCATTATAAATTATAATACTATAAAAACAGTGCTAGGATCAAAGTCTCTCGTTGCGGTTTACACGCACACAGTATAGCGTTTTACACGGCGCCCGCCGCACACAATGATAAAAAACCTCGTCGTCGCCGTTGAAAATGTGCGGAGCCGACCGACACACGTCCTGCCTCTACAAGCTCTGCCGCGGCACTGAGCTGGCGCAGCGCGCGTCATCGGTAATATAGAGTAGTTTTCAAAAAATTGCCAAAAAATTATAGTAGAATTTCATAAACACTAATGTATACCAACAGTATAAGCAAACGTTGCAGATTGCTTGAGTATGAAAATGACTTTGATATTAAGTAGATTTTCGTAGGAATTGACACTTGTTTCGGAGAGAAAATCGAGTTCGTTTTACTTTGATTTTCTCTTTCTCAAAGGTATGTAGGAAAAATATAGTTTGATATGCCTAAAGTACAGGGTATTAGTAATACAAAATAGCCAGGTTTAGCAGAGTAAAATTCTCAACATTTCCAAATAAGAGCTCGCCATTCAGTGCTTCACGGGGTTTTTCGGAAACGACCATCAGAAAAAAAATCATTACTAATTTAATAAGTCCTTTTTCTAATATTTACAACGATATTTATAAAGATAAGAAGACGCTTTTACTGGAACAAGTACTCATTGTTTCTAATAATGAGCGCAAAGTCCTGAATTTCGTCGACTAGTATCATCAATTTTGCATTATTTCGACTTTTCTTGTAAGAGCGCTCTTAAGTATGCACTTTTTATGCAGTGTGAATAAATGTATGCATAGGTAGTGTTGTAGTGTAACTTTTGCACATCATTGTTGCCAAATCAACTTCCTGCAATTATAGTAGTGATAGAATAGGTTTTTAACAAACTTTTGTCACTTAGTAGAACATAATAGATAGAATGAGAAGAAATAGATATTAAGTGTCAATAATATTAAAAGGCACCAGAAACTTTACCGGTGTGAAGTTATCGGCCAAAGTTATCGGCGAACGATAACCCGACCAAATTAAGAAGTCGATAGTTTCAACGTTTTTATTCGTCATTAAAAAGAGCTTAAGTACATTAGTTTAAGGAAAAGTTGAACATCATCAATACTATTAATTACATTTCATCATAAATTTTACTATATAGCTGAAAAACATGCATCGTGACTGGTCGTAGAATTTTGTGCTTATCAAACAAAGAAAATCCTACTTTCTAGTCAATAAAACGCTTCAAGTCTATTACTTGTAAAAGCTATTGACAAAAGCTTGCATTATTGTGTTAAAAAAACTTACTTTATTTGATAATCAAAGTTTTAACGATGGATAATAGTCAGCGCCCTAAAGATTCTAGACATAATTTATCAATTTGACCAACTTCCGGGCAGTAGACCACTGTCTAACTGACATCATCAGAAACTGTACATCAGAATCTTTCATAAAACGCCTTCAGAACCCACTTACCGAGCTAACTGTAGCTGCATCAGCTGAAATGAAGTTAGCGGCGGAACGATTTTGTAAACTCATTTCAACAAAAGAAAATTACATAACTTACATAAACTGAAAATTTACGTCGAGAGCTTTTATTTTAAGCTTTCAGAATCCACCAATCTAGGTATTCTAAGTATTTTTTTTAATAGTTCATTGCAGAGTCAATGGCTGAAATATTCCAAATACACATAACTAATTTTGACCCACTTCTAGACGAAAGACCACTTTCATTTTGATAACATCCGGAACTGTACACCAAGATCTTTCATAAAACGCCTTCAGAACCCACTTACCGAGCTAACTGTAGCTGCATCAGCTGAAATGAAGTTAGCGGCGGAACGATTTTGTAAACTCATTTCAACAAAAGAAAATTACATAACTTACATAAAATGAAAATTTACATCGAGAGCTTTTATTTTAAGCTTTCAGAATCCACCAATATAGGTATTCTAAGTTTTTTTTTTAATAGTTCATCGCAGAGTCAATGGCTGAAATATTCTAAATACCTACACATAACTAATTTTGACCCATTTCTAGACGAAAGACCACTTTCATTTTGACAACATCTGGAACTGTACACCTAGATCTTTCATAAAATGCCTTCAGAACCCACTTACCGAGCTAACTGTAGCTGCATCAGCTGAAATCAAGTTAGCGGCGGAACGATTTCCTTTGTAAAAAATAATAATTTTGACCCACTTCTATATGAAAGACCACTTTCATTTTTACATCATCGGAAACTGTACACCAAAATCTTTCATAGAACGCCTTCTGAACCCACTTACCGAGCTAACTGTAGCTGCATCAGTTGAAATAAAGTTAGCGGCGGAACGATTTCCTTTGTAAATTCAGAAACAGAAAATAAAATTGAATCTTACATGATTTGTGAATGTAAATCAAGAGCTTTTTCATAAAGCTTTCAGAATCTTTTAACTTAGGTGTTCTAAGATTTATTTTTTAACTAATTTATTACCAAGTCCGTGGCCAAAATCTTCAAAATGCACATCACTAATTTTGATCCATTTCTAGACGAAAGACCACTTTCATTTTGACAACATCCGGAACTGTACACCTAGATCTTTCATAAAATGCCTTCAGAACCTACTTACCGAGCTAACTGTAGCTGCATCAGCTGAAATAAAGTTAGCGGCGGAAGGATTTCTTTTGTAAATTCAGAAACAGAAAATAAAATTGAATCTTACATGATTTGTGAATGTAAATCAAGAGCTTTTTCATAAAGCTTTCAGAATCTATTAACTTAGGTGTTCTAAGATTAATTTTTTAACTAATTTATTACCAAGTCCGTGGCCAAAATCTTCAAAATGCACATCACTAATTTTGACCCATTTCTAGACGAAAGACCACTTTCATTTTGACAAAATCCGGAACTGTACACCTAGATCCTTCATAAAATGTCTTCAGAACCGACTTACCGAGCTAACTGTAGCTGCATCAGCTAAAATGAAGTTAGCGGCGGAATGATTTCCTTTGTAAAAAAAAATAATTTTGACCCACTTCTATATGAAAGACCACTTTCATTTTGACATAATCGGAAACTATACACCAAAATCTTTCTTAAAACGCCTTCTAAACCCACTTACCGAGCTAACTGTAGCTGCATCAGTTGAAATAAAGTTAGCGGCGGAACGATTTCCTTTGTAAATTCAGGAAAATAAAAATAACTTTGAATCTTACATGATTTGTGAATGTAAATCAAGAGCTTTTTCATAAAGCTTTCAGAATCTATTAACTTAGGTGTTCTAAGATTTATTTTTTAACTAATTTATTACCAAGTCCGTGGCTAAAATCTTCAAAATGCACATCACTAATTTTGACCCATTTCTAGACGAAAGACCACTTTCATTTTGACAACATCCGGAACTGTACACCTAGATCTTTCATAAAATGTCTTCAGAACCCACTTACCGAGCTAACTGTAGCTGCATCAGTTGAAATAAAGTTAGCGGCGGAACGATTTCCTTTGTAAATTCAGGAAAATAAAAATAACTTTGAATCTTACATGATTTGTGAATGTAAATCAAGAGCTTTTTCATAAAGCTTTCAGAATCTATTAACTTAGGTGTTCTAAGATTTATTTTTTAACTAATTTATTACCAAGTCCGTGGCTAAAATCTTCAAAATGCACATCACTAATTTTGACCCATTTCTAGACGAAAGACCACTTTCATTTTGACAACATCCGGAACTGTACACCTAGATCTTTCATAAAATGTCTTCAGAACCGACTTACCGAGCTAACTGTAGCTGCATCAGCTGAAATGAAGTTAGCGGCGGAATGATTTCCTTTGTAAAAAAAAATATTTTTGACCCACTTCTATATGAAAGACCACTTTCATTTTGACATCATCGGAAACTGTACACCAAAATCTTTCATAAAACGCCTTCTGAACCCACTTACCGAGCTAACTGTAGCTGCATCAGTTGAAATAAAGTTAGCGGCGGAACGATTTCCTTTGTAAATTCAGCAAAATAAAAATAACTTTGAATCTTACATGATTTGTGAATGTAAATCAAGAGCTTTTTCATAAAGCTTTCAGAATCTATTAACTTAGGTGTTCTAAGATTTATTTTTGAAATAATTTATTACCAAGTCCATGGCCAAAATCTTCAAAATGCACATCACTAATTTTGACCCATTTCTAGACGAAAGACCATTTTCATTTTGACAACATCCGGAACTGTACACCTAGATCTTTCATAAAATGCCTTCAGAACCTACTTACCGAGCTAACTGTAGCTGCATCAGCTGAAATAAAGTTAGCGGCGGAAGGATTTCTTTTGTAAATTCAGAAACAGAAAATAAAATTGAATCTTACATGATTTGTGAATGTAAATCAAGAGCTTTTCCAAAAAGCTTTCAGAATCTATTAACTTAGGTGTTCTAAGATTTATTTTTTAACTAATTTATTACCAAGTCCGTGACCAAAATCTTCAAAATGCACATCACTAATTTTGACCCATTTCTAGACGAAAGACCACTTTCATTGTGACAACATCCGGAACTGTACACCTAGATCTTTCATAAAATGCCTTCAGAACCTACTTACCGAGCTAACTGTAGCTGCATCAGCAGAAATAATGTTAGCGGCGGAAGGATTTCTTTTGTAAATTCAGAAACAGTAAATAAAATTGAATCTTACATGATTTGTGAATGTAAATCAAAAGCTTTTTCATAAAGCTTTCAGAATCTATTAACTTAGGTGTTCTAAGATTTATTTTTTAACTAATTTATTACCAAGTCCGTGGCCAAAATCTTCAAAATGCACATCACTAATTTTGACCCATTTCTAGACGAAAGACCACTTTCATTTTGACAACATCCGGAACTGTACACCTAGATCTTTCATAAAATGTCTTCAGAACCGACTTTCCGAGCTAACTGTAGCTGCATCAGCTGAAATGAAGTTAGCGGCGGAATTATTTCCTTTTAAAAAAAAAAATATTTTTGCCCCACTTCTATATGAAAGACCACTTTCATTTTGACATCATCGGAAACTGTACACCAAAATCTTTCATAAAACGCCTTCTGAACCCACTTACCGAGCTAACTGTAGCTGCATCAGTTGAAATAAAGTTAGCGGCGGAACGATTTCCTTTGTAAATTCAGCAAAATAAAAATAACTTTGAATCTTACATGATTTGTGAATGTAAATCAAGAGCTTTTTCATAAAGCTTTCAGAATCTATTAACTTAGGTGTTCTAAGATTTATTTTTTAAATAATTTATTACCAAGTCCATGGCCAAAATCTTCAAAATGCACATCTCTAATTTTGACCCATTTCTAGACGAAAGACCATTTTCATTTTGACAACATCCGGAACTGTACACCTAGATCTTTCATAAAATGCCTTCATAACCTACTTACCGAGCTAACTGTAGCTGCATCAGCTGAAATAAAGTTAGCGGCGGAAGGATTTCTTTTGTAAATTCAGAAACAGAAAATAAAATTGAATCTTACATGATTTGTGAATGTAAATCAAGAGCTTTTCCAAAAAGCTTTCAAATTCTATTAACTTAGTTGTTCTAAGATTTATTTTTTAATTAATTTATTACCAAGTCCGTGGCCAAAATCTTCAAAATGCACATCACTACTTTTGACCCATTTCTAGACGAAAGACCACTTTCATTTTGACAACATCCGGAACTGTACACCTAGATCTTTCATAAAATGTCTTCAGAACCCACTTACCGAGCTAACTGTAGCTGCATCAGTTGAAATGAAGTTAGCGGCGGAACGATTTCCTTTGTAAAAAAAAATAATTTTGACCCACTTCTATATGAAAGACCACTTTCATTTTGACATCATCGGAAACTGTACACCAAAATCTGTCATCAAACGCCTTCTGAACACAGTTACCGAGCTAACTGTAGCTGCATCAGTTGAAATAAATTTAGCGGCGGAACGATTTCCTTTGTAAATTCAGGAAAATAAAAATAACTTTGAATCTTACATGATTTGTGAATATAAATCAAGAGCTTTTTCATAAAGCTTTCAGAATCTATTAACTTAGGTGTTCTAAGATTTATTTTTTAACTAATTTATTACCATGTCCGTGGCCAAAATCTTCAAAATAGACATCACTAATTTTGACCCATTTCTAGACGAAAGACCACTATCATTTTGACAACATCCGGAACTGTACATCTAGATCTTTCATAAAATGTCTTCAGAACCGACTTACCGAGCTAACTGTAGCTGCATCAGCTGAAATGAAGTTAGCGGCGGAATGATTTCCTTTGTAAAAAAAATATTTTTGACCCACTTCTATATGAAAGACCACTTTCATTTTGACATCATCGGAAACTGTACACCAAAATCTTTCATAACACGCCTTCTGAACCCACTTACCGAGCTAACTGTAGCTGCATCAGTTGAAATAAAGTTAGCGGCGGAAGGATTTCTTTTGTAAATTCAGAAACAGAAAATAAAATTGAATCTTACATGATTTGTGAATGTAAATCAAAAGCTTTTTCATAAAGCTTTCAGAATCTATTAACTTAGGTGTTCGAAGATTTCTTTTTTAACTAATTTATTACCATGTCCGTGGCCAAAATCTTCAAAATAGACATCACTAATTATGACCCATTTCTAGACGAAAGACCATTTTCATTTTGATAACATCCGGAACTGTACACCTAGATCTTTCATAAAATGTCTTCAGAACCCACTTACCGACCTAACTGTAGCTGCATCAGCTGAAATGAAGTTAGCGGCGGAACGATTTCCTTTGTAAAAAAAAATAATTTTGACCCACTTCTATATGAACGACCACTTTCATTTTGACATCATCGGAAACTGTACACCAAAATCTGTCATAAAACGCCTTCTGAACACACTTACCGAGCTAACTGTAGCTGCATCCGTTGAAATAAAGTTAGCGGCGGAACGATTTCCTTTGTAAATTCAGGAAAATAAAAATAACTTTGAATCTTACATGATTTGTGAATGTAAATCAAGAGCTTTTTCATAAAGCTTTCAGAATCTATTAACTTAGGTGTTCTAAGATTTATTTTTAAAAAAATTTATTACCAAGTCCATGGCCAAAATCTTCAAAATGCACATCTCTAATTTTGACCCATTTCTAGACGAAAGACCATTTTCATTTTGACAACATCCGGAACTGTACACCTAGATCTTTCATAAAATGCCTTCAGAACCTACTTACCGAGCTAACTGTAGCTGCATCAGCTGAAATAAAGTTAGCGGCGGAAGGATTTCTTTTGTAAATTCAGAAACAGAAAATAAAATTGAATCTTACATGATTTGTGAATGTAAATCAAGAGCTTTTCCAAAAAGCTTTCAGAATCTATTAACTTAGTTGTTCTAAGATTTATTTTTTAACTAATTTATTACCAAGTCCGTGGCCAAAATCTTCAAAATGCACATAACTAATTTTGACCCATGTCTAGACGAAAGACCACTTTCATTTTGACAACATCTGGAATTGTACACCTAGATCTTTCATAAAATGTCTTCAGAACCCACATACCGCGCTAACTGTAGCTGCATCAGTTGAAATGAAGTTAGCGGCGGAACGATTTTCTTTGTAAAAAATAATAATTTTGACCCACTTATATATGAAAGACCACTTTCTTTTTGACATCATCGGAAACTGTACACAAAAATCTTTCATAAAACGCCTTCTGAACCCACTTACCGAGCTAACTGTAGCTGCATCAGCTGAAATAAAGTTAGCGGCGGAACGATTTCCTTTGTAAATTCAGGAAAATAAAAATAACTTTGAATCCTACATGATTTGTGAATGTAAATCAAGAGCTTTTTCATAAAGCTTCCAGTATCTATTAACTTAGGTGTTCTAATATTTATTTTTTAAATAATTTATGACCAAGTCCGTGGCCAAAATCTTCAACATGCACATCACTAATTTTGACCCATTTCTAGACGAAAGACCACTTTCATTTTGACAACATCCGGAACTGTACACCTAGATCTTTCATAAAACGCCTTCAAAACCCACTTACCGAGCTAACTGTAGCTGAAATGATGTTCGCGGCGGAACGATTTCCTTTTATTGATTTAGATAAATAAAAATAAAGTGCCATCTTACATGATTTATGAATGTAAATCAAGAGTTTTTTCATATATCTTCCAGAATCTGTTAACTTACGTGTTATAAGATTTACTTTTTAAATAATTTATTACCATGTCCGTGACCAAAATCTTCAAAATATACATCACTAATTTTGACCCATTTCTAGACGAAAGACCACTTTCATATTGACAACATCCGAAACTGTACACCAAGATCTTTCATAAAACGCCTTCACAACCCACTTACCGAGCTAACTGTAGCTGCATCAGCTGAAATGAAGTTAGCGGCGGAACGATTTTGTAAACTCATTTCAACAAAAGAAAATTACATAACTTACATAAACTGAAAATTTATGCCGAGAGCTTTTATTTTAAGCTTTCAGAATCCACCAATCTAGGTATTCTTAGTATTTTTTTTAAATAATTCATTGCAGAGTCAATGGCTGAAATATTCCAAATACACATAACTAATTTTGACCCACTTCTAGACGAAAGACCAGTTTCATTTTGACAACATCCGGAACTGTACACCTAGATCTTTCTTAAAATGCCTTCTGTTATCCACTTACCGAGCTAACTGTAGCTGCATCAGCTGAAATGAAGTTAGCGGCGGAACGATTTCTTTTGTAAATTCAGAAACATAAAAATAAAGTTCAATGTTACATGTTTTGTGAATATAAACCAAGAGCTTTCTCATAAAGCTTTCAGAATCTATTAACCTAGGTATTCTAAGATTTATTTTTTAAATAATTTATGACCAAGTCCGTGGCCAAAATATTCCAAATGCACATCACTAATTTTGACCCACTTCTATATGAAAGACCACTTTCATTTTGACATCATCCGAAACTGTACACCAAGATCTTTCATAAAACGCCTTCACAACCCACTTACCGAGCTAACTGTAGCTGCATCAGCTGAAATGAAGTTAGCGACGGAACGTTTTTGTAAACTCATTTCAACAAAAGAAAATTACATAACTTACATAAACTGAAAATTTACGCCGAGAGCTTTTATTTTAAGCTTTCAGAATCCACCAATCTAGGTATTCTAACTATTTTTTTTAAATAGTTCATTGCAGAGTCAATGGCTGAAATATTCCAAATACACATAACTAATTTTGACCCACTTCTAGACGAAAGACCACTTTAATTGTGTCAACATCCGGAACTGTACATCAAGATCTTTCATAAAACGCCTTCAGAACCCACTTACCGAGCTAACTGTAGCTGCATCAGCTGAAATGAAGTTAGCGGCGGAACGATTTTGAAAACTCATTTCAACAAAAGAAAATTACATAACTTACATAAAATTAAACTTTACATCGAGAGCTTTTATTTTAAGCTTTCAGAATCCACCAATCTAGGTATTCTAAGTTTTTTTTTTAAATAATTCATTGCAGAGTCAATGGCTGAAATATTCCAAATACACATAACTAATTTTGACCTACTTCTAGACGAAAGACCACTTTCATTTTGACAACATCCGGAACAGTACACCTAGATATTTCATAAAATGCCTTCAGAACCCACTTACCGAGCTAACTGTAGCTGCAACAGCTGAAATGAAGTTATCGGCGGAACGCTTTCTTTTGTAAATTCAGAAAAATAAAAATAAAGTTCAATCTTACATTATTTGTGAATACAAACCAAGAGCTATCTCATAAAACTTTCAGAATCTATTAACCTAGGTGTTCTAAGATTAATTTTTAGGGTTCCGTACCCAAAGGGTAAAACGCGGGACCCTATTACTAAGACTCCGCTGTCCGTCCGTCCGTCTGTCTGTCCGTCCGTCCGTCCGTCTGTCATCAGGCTGTATATCAGAAACCATGATAGCTAGATAGTTGAAATTTTCACAGATGATGTATTTCTGTTGCCGCTATAAAAACAAATACTAAAAACAGAATAAAATAAAGATATAAGTGGGGCTCCCATAGAACAAACGTGATTTTTGACCGAAGTTAAGCAACGTCGGGCTGGGTCAGTACTTGGATGGGTGACCTTTTTTTTTTGCCGTTTTTAGCATTATGGTACGGAACCCTTCGTGCGCGAGTTCGACTCGCACTTGCCCGGTTTTTTTTAAATAATTTATGACCAAGTCCGTGTCCAAAATATTCCAAATGCACATCACTAATTTTGACCCACTTCTATATGAAACACCACTTTCATTTTGACATTATCCTAAACTATACACCAAGATCTTTCATAAAAAGCCTTCAGAACCCACTTACCGAGCTAACTGTAGCTCCATCAGCTGAAATGAAGTTAGCGGCGGAACGATTTGCTTTGTAATTCAAGAAATTAAAAATAACTTTGATCTTACATGATTTTTTAAAGTAAATCAAGAGCTTTTTCATAAATCTTTCAGAATCTATTCACTTAGGTGTTCTAAGATTTATTTTTTAAATAATTTATGTCCAAGTCCGTGGCCAAAATCTTCAAAATGCACATCACTAATTTTGACCCATTTCTAGTCTCACGACCACTTTCATTTTGACAACATCCGGAACTGTACACCTAGAACTTTCATAAAATACCTTCAGAACCCACTTACCGAGCTAACTGTAGCTCCATCAGCTGAAAGGATGTTAGCGGCGGAACGATTTCTTTTGTAAATTCAAGAAATTAAAAATAACTTTGAATCTTACATGATTTGTGAATGTAAATCAAGAGCTTTTTCATAAATCTTTCAGAATCTATTCACTTAGGTGTTCTAAGATTTATTTTTTAAATAATTTATGACCAAGTCCATGGCCAAAATCTTCAAAATGCACATCACTAATTTTGACACATTTCTAGATGAAAGACAACTTTCATTTTGACAATATCCGGAACTGTACACCTAGATCTTTCATAAAATGCCTTCGGAACCCACTTACCGAGCTAACTGTAGCTGCAATAGCTGAAATGAAGTTATAGGCGGAACGATGCCTTTTGTAAATTCAGAAACATAAAAATATAGTTCAATCTTACATGATTTGTGAATATAAACCAAGAGCTTTCTCATAAAGCTTTCAGAATATATTAACCTAGGTGTTCTAAGATTAATTTTTTAAATAATTTATGTCCAAGTCCGTGGCCAAAATATTCCAAATGCACATCACTAATTTTGACCCACTTGTATATGAAAGACCACTTTCATTTTGACATCATCCGAAACTATACACCAAGATCTTTCATAAAAAGCCTTCAGAACCCACTTACCGAGCTAACTGTAGCTCCATCAGCTGAAAGGATGTTAGCGGCGGAACGATTTCTTTTGTAAATTCAAGAAATTAAAAATAACTTTGAATCTTACATGATTTGTGAATGTAAATCAAGAGCTTTTTCATAAATCTTTCAGAATCTATTCACTTAGGTGTTCTAAGATTTATTTTTTAAATAATTTATGACCAAGTCCATGGCCAAAATCTTCAAAATGCACATCACTAATTTTGACACATTTCTAGATGAAAGACAACTTTCATTTTGACAATATCCGGAACTGTACACCTAGATCTTTCATAAAATGCCTTCGGAACCCACTTACCGAGCTAACTGTAGCTGCAATAGCTGAAATGAAGTTATAGGCGGAACGATGCCTTTTGTAAATTCAGAAACATAAAAATATAGTTCAATCTTACATGATTTGTGAATATAAACCAAGAGCTTTCTCATAAAGCTTTCAGAATATATTAACCTAGGTGTTCTAAGATTAATTTTTTAAATAATTTATGTCCAAGTCCGTGGCCAAAATATTCCAAATGCACACCACTAATTTTGACCCACTTCTATATGAAAGACCACTTTCATTTTGACATAATCCTAAACTGTACACCAAGATCTTTCATAAAAAGCCTTCAGAACCCACTTACTTAGCTTTTTCATAAATCTTTCAGAATCTATTCACTTAGGTGTTCTAAGATTTATTTTTTAAATAATTTATTACCAAGTCCGTGGCCTAAATCTTCAAAATGCACATCACTAATTTTGACCCATTTCTAGACGAACGACCACTTTCATTTTGACAACATCCGGAACTGTACACCTAGATCTTTCATAAAATGTCTTCAGAACCCACTTACCGAGATAACTATAGCTGCATCTGCTGAAATAAATTTAGCGGCGGAAGGATTTCCTTTGTAAATTCAGAAACAAAAAATAACTTTGAATCTTACATGATTTGTGAATGTAAATCAAGAGCTTCTTCATAAAGCTTTCATAATCTATTAACCTAGGTGTTCTAAGATTAATTTTTTAAATAATTTATGACCAAGTCCGTGGCCAAATTATTCCAAATGCACATCATTAATTTTGACCCACTTCTATATGAAAGACCACTTTCATTTTGACATTATCCTAAACTGTACACCAAGATCTTTCATAAAAAGCCTTCAGAACCCACTTACGGAGCTAACTGTAGCTCCAACAGCTGAAATGAAGTTAGCGGCGGAACGATTTCTTTTGTAAATTCAAGAAATTAAAAATAACTTTGAATCTTACATGATTTGTGAATGTAAATCAAGAGCTTGTTCAGTCAGCAGCAGATATACCTGAGCGGGCAAGGTGTCCAAGAAAACATATACACTTCAATCGTCACAAAAATAAGGACATCTAAGTTGTCATTTTCACGTAGGCTTTCAGTTCGTCACATATATCTTAACTTCTGAGTTTTTCTTTAACACATACACCCTTATTTAATCACAATGACAATAACGGTTAGAAAGTCAGTGGTAACTAAGCATTCAAATTCAAGCTGCTGTCATTAATACCTACACGCACTGCCAATCACGTACGTCAGCAGCCAGGGTGCCACCAATTGCTAAGCAGTTGTTATTTCAATGGTAACTAAGCATCAACATTTTAACTGTTTAACTTTTAAAAAAATACTGTAGCAGCTACGAATTGACACCTCCTTTATTAAAGAAGTATTTTATCGTCAAATGTCAAACTTAGACAGTAAATAAGTAGGTTCTACGAGAATGATCGGTTTTTTATAGGTTTTTTATTTTAACTGTCATAGGCGGCCGTTCTTATAACCGTAGAGCAAATATATGTTAATATATTTATTTAGCCCGCTTATTGTACTAAAATATACTATACATGGTGGCCAATGATGGTGCCCATTTAGATCGGTCAGTATGGGAAAATCTGAAACTATAAGATATACCTACACCGATCTCTTCTTAGGAACCATGTCGTCGATTTTAGTACAAGAACGTATGAATGTATGAATGCAGTTTTTCTTGTTACTAAAACGATGACATGGTTCCTAAGAAGAGATCGGTGTATGTCTTATAGTTTTAGATTTTTCCATACTGACCGATATAAATGGGCCATTTTTAGTAAAACCTAGCAGTAAACATTAAATGGCATTGCGCACAGGAGTAATCTAAGGAACGCCCACTGCGGGTTCAAACCTACAACGTCCTGTTAGAAAGTCGTACATACGCTACCTGTGACATATCTTCAAAAATTATATAAACTAATGCGAAATTAACATAAGACCAGAAGACACAAATTAATAACAGAAATGAAACCCAAAAAAAAAATAAGAAGCTGTAATCTCAAGGTGCGTGCGACTGAGATTTGAACCCGCGGTCTCTGCTTTGAAAAGCAAACGCCTGTTACTGAGACCACAACGTGCCTTGACAATTGGCTCTAAATTTGGCTTCAGTTAGCTTTCGCTATGTGTCATTCGTTTTGACGATTCTGCTAAAAGAAATAGTTTGCAGTAAGTTGACCGAGAGGCCCCTGTCAAATGGTTGAAGGGCAAAACGTGAGATAGATGTATGTGATGACAAGTCTGCACTGCTTTCGATGATTGTCAAAACGCTTTACCTGAAATTAGCATGGCTATTTTTCATTCAATATTCGACCATACTTGTATGCTTTAAACGTCTATGTTTCCATATTGTTTAGATATATTTGACACGTTGACCGCTTAGATACCAGTGGTTTTTTGACAGCTAAGGTATCAATGACTTGTTGTAAGTGTAGAAATTAATGAATAGCGACTGTTTAGATATTTGTGACACGTTGAGCGCACACAAGTAAATACTACCATGACAGTCAACAACTTTTTGACAGTTTAAACGTTTACCTCTCTTTGAGCACCTGGAGTGTATAGCGACTTCTGCTGCTGACTGTTCATAAATCTTTCAGAATCTATTCACTTAGGTGTTCTAAGATTTATTTTTTAAATAATTTATGACCAAGTCCGTGGCCAAAATCTTCAAAATGCGCATCACTAATTTTGACCCATTTCTAGACGAACGACCACTTTCAGTTTGACAACATCCGGAACTGTACACCTAGATCTTTCATAAAATGCCTTCAGAACCCACTTACCGAGCTAAATGGCCAATTAAGATTTGTAACTTCATAGTTTTTATTAAGTCCAAAGATGATTGAAGACACTTCACAATTCTTAACATCGTAATTATTCATTATCATCATCATTTCAGCCTATATACGTCCCACTGCTGGGCACAGGCTTCCTCTCATGCGCGAGAGGTAGGGATTGCAATCCGGTCCGGCGGATCCAGTAATCCGGCCGGATCCGGCACTTTTTAGGAGCTACCGGATCCGGTTGATATCACCGGATCCGGACCGGATCCGGGAAAATAGAAAAAAAGACCGCACGCAGCACCCACTGCGCGTTTTAGGTGAGATAAAGGCGACGGATAGAAGAAAGAAGTTAAACAGAATAAAGAACGAATGAAAAAATCCAAATTTAGTAAAATAAGAAGATATTTAATATGACGATGATTGAGAACAGAAGAGGATTTCCTCTCCTTTCATGTTGGTGGCACGAATCGGCACGATACGACGATTACTTAAATAATTAGAAGTAAAAATTAAAGGATGGAGATGCCATGGAAGGCATTTGTAACGACCGGTCTGGCCTAGTGAGTAGTGACCATTCAGTGACCCTGCCTATGAAGCCGATGGTCCTGGGTTTGAATACCGGTAAGGACAGTTATTTGTGTGATGAACACAGATATTTGTTCCTGAGTTATGGGTGTTTTCTACGTATATAAGCATGTATTTATCAATATACTATACGTATATATATCGTCGCCTAGTAGTACTACCTAGAGCTAGCTAGTACCCATATTACCTACAATACAAGTTTTGCTTGGTTTGGGGCTACGAGTAGGTCGATCTGTATAAAATTGTCCCCAAATATTTATTCATGAATTATTTATTTATTTGTGATTTAGGCTATAACACTATTTTCACGGATAAAAAATGAAAGCAAGATAATATTGGAGCGCATTTCATACAATTTTGGTTATAAGTAAAATATCTTGTTACTAGAATGGATGTCAGCTTTACAAATAATTCCATCAAAGAACAGTTACGAAAACTTGTCCTTTCAAGAAGTTCCATTTCCCATCCCATAATTATCCCATTAACAGGCTTTGGAATCTAATCAAATTTATATTTTTTTTGTAAACGTATAAATTTGAGCAGAATGTGAATGATTAAATATAATAAAATTAATAAATGACTTAGATTCAAATTTTATTTTTAAATTGAGATTGACTGATGTGACACTTTTTAATACTTAGTGTTATTTTATTGTTAAAGTTATTTCTTATTAACTTCAAATTGTTGTTTTATGAATACATTTGTAAAAATACCCTTTGTTTCTCATATAACGCATAAAACTTGAAAAATATGTCATTTAATTAACTTTAATATCCTTATACCTAACCGGATCCGGTCCGGCCGGATCCGGCCGGATTGAGGCCAAAATCCGGCCGGATCCGGCCGGATTGAAAATCAATCCGGTTTGCAATCCCTAACGAGAGGGCTTGGGCTATAGTCCCCACGCTAGCCCAATGCGGATTGGGGACTTCACATACACCTTTGAATTTCTTCGCAGATGTATGTAGGTTTCCTCACGATGTTTTCCTTCGCCGAAAAGCTAGTGGTAAATATCAAATGATATTTCGCACATAAGTTCCGAAAAACTCTTTGGTACGAGCCAGGATTTGAACCCGGGACCTCCGGATCGAAAGTCGGACGTCATATCCACTCGGCCACCACCGCTCGTAATTATTACCCACCAAAAACATTTCATGTAAAGTGTTGCCAAGACTAGGTGCATAAAGCTTTTACACTAAAAAGTTATCAGATCCCGTAATAGGTACCAAGACTTTTACTCTGTAAGTCCTAACTTTATAAGCTCTAACTGTATAAAGCCAACATCTTGGTCAAACAGTACGGCTTGGCCGTTTCGTTGCTGCCATATTTATGAACACTTTCAGAATTTGTAAGACCTGTGTTACTACTTTGTGCAAAAAGTCCACCCAGGGAGTGTTTATGTGATTGCAACGAAACGGCCAAGCTGTACTGTTTGACCAAGATGTTGGCTTTATACAGTTAGAGCTTATAAAGTTAGGTCTTACAGAGTAAAAGTCTTGGTACCTATTACGGGATCTGATAACTTTTTAGTGTTAAAGCTTTATGCAGCTAGTCTTGGCAACACTTTACATGAAATGTTTTTGGTGTGATTTCATTCATTTTTGTAAGAGGTGATTATACCAGTTAGAAATGACATATAACCAGGGGGGTGTCACTACGCAGTTTAGGTACATTTGGCCGGCGCGCCGTGCCGCGCGGCGTATTGCAGTGGGCTGCTAGTGATAGCGGTACAGCCTGAAATTCGGGAATCAGCTGCAAATGGTGTTAAAGGTATGAAAATCGGCACGATTAATCTTTAGGCCATTTGAATCAATTTGACCCGTAGCACCAAAAAAGAAACACAAACGGAAAGGAGTTCAATGAAACGGCCTCCTAGCCTAGTCGATAGTGACCCTGCCTATGCCTATATACACATGTATACAAGCCCTGGTAAGAGCATTTATTTGTGTGATGATGATGATGAACACACAAATAAATGCCCTGACCAGGATTCGAACCTGGTACCTCCTGCTTCATTGGCAGGGTCACTATCGACTAGGCTAGGAGGCCGTTTCATTGATAGATTAATAGATCACAATTTGTAATAATAAAAAATTTAAAAATAATACTAAAACTAAATATTTTCGAAATTAATTTCTTGGGGTTAGACATGAGGATATTGGGTATTACTTGAGGTATATTTTACAGAAAATAATTCAACGATTTCGTATCTGGAAGAGCCCAAACTTGATGTTTTGAAAATTATTTTAATTTTAATTGAATGCAAGTGACGGGAATATAATAATGTGATATATTTTTAGAACCGGCTCAAAATGCCCTTTCATTTAATACCACACACGATAGGTTTCTTAACATTTTTTTTTATTTTTCCATACACAAAAAAGATGACGTCATAACTCCTTTCCGTTTGTTTTTCTTTTTTGGTGCTACGGGTCAAATTGATTCAAATGGCCTAAAGATTAATCGTACCGATTTTCATACCTTTAACACCATTTGCAGCTGATTTTGGTCAACCGCTACTACTATGCCGCGTGCCGCTCGGCTCGCACGATAGTCGTGTCACGTGGCGCTCGCGCAAAATTGAAAATACACAAAGGTTTCGAAACCTATATCTCGATCTAATCTGTATAAAAGATATTGTTCTGTTTACGGATGTCTGAAGAACAAGGAAGCAGAAATAACATATTATTAAATTCCGGACGATATTGAAAGGTGAATTTAAACTTTAAAACATAACATAAATACAAAGTAATCAAATTCGATAACTAATTCGTTTTGTTTGCATAAAACTAAAGCGCTTTAGACCAATTTAAAATGATTATTGGTCGCCCAGAAACAAAATTAGGAACTGACCGACATATTTTCAAAGGAATACGGCTGTGGCATACCTACCTACTTCGGTAAGAATCAGACATCTATCTCCGGATAAAAAAATTATGTTTACAGAATCAACGTTTGTAATTCCTACATATTAATCTTAAAAATAATAAATCGGTAAGTTATAGGTACAAAAACTTGTCAAGTTTCAACCCTGTGCCGACACTCACAGCTCGGTCATAAATCTGTGGCGCGCAAGGAAGATTCACGGTTCCTGCGCGGTTACGTAGGTATATAAGTTTAAATTTTGCTTGCAGGCGGCGAGTATAGGTATAATTTTATACCTAAATGTGACTTTTGTGAACGAGTGAATTTTCTGTACGGTAGTAGCTACAGTTAGGTCGGTAAGTGGGTTCTGAAGACATTTTATGAAAGATCTAGGTGTACAGTTCCGGATGTTATCAAAATGAAAATGGTCTTTCGTCTAGAAATGGGTCAAAATTAGTGATGTGCATTTTAAAGGTTTTGGCCATGGACTTGGTAATAAATTATTTAAAAAATAAATCTTAGAACACCTAAGTTAATAGATTCTGAAAGCTTTATGAAAAAGCTCTTGATTTACATTCACAAATAATGTAAGATTCAAAGTTATTTTTATTTTCCTGAATTTACAAAGGAAATCCTTCCGCCGCTAACTTTATTTCAACTGATGCAGCTACAGTTAGCTCGGTAAGTGGGTTCAGAAGGCGTTTTATGAAAGATTTTGGTGTACAGTTTCCGATGATGTCAAAATGAAAGTGGCCTTTCATATAGAAGTGGGTCAAAAATATTTTTTTTTACAAAGGAAATCATTCCGCCGCTAACTTCATTTCAGCTGATGCAGCTACAGTTAGCTCGGTAAGTCGGTTCTGAAGACATTTTATGAAAGATCTAGATGTACAGTTCCGGATGTTGTCAAAATGAAAGTGGTCTTTCGTCTAGACATGGGTCTAAATTAGTGATGTCTATTTTTAAGTGGGTTCAGAAGGCGTGTTATGAAAGATTTTGGTGTACAGTTTCCGATGATGTCAAAATGAAAGTGGTCTTTCATATAGAAGTGGGTCAAAATTATTTTTTTTTACAAAGGAAATCGTTCCGCCGCTAACTTCATTTCAGCTGATGCAGCTACAGTTAGGTCGGTAAGTGGGTTCTGAAGACATTTTATGAAAGATCTAGGTGTACAGTTCCGGATGTTATCAAAATGAAAATGGTCTTTCGTCTAGAAATGGGTCAAAATTAGTGATGTGCATTTTAAAGGTTTTGGCCATGGACTTGGTAATAAATTAGTTAAAAAATAAATCTTAGAACAACTAAGTTAATAGATTCTGAAAGCTTTTTGGAAAAGCTCTTGATTTACATTCACAAATCATGTAAGATTCAATTTTATTTTCTGTTTCTGAATTTACAAAAGAAATCCTTCCGCCGCTAACTTTATTTCAGCTGATGCAGCTACAGTTAGCTCGGTAAGTAGGTTCTGAAGGCATTTTATGAAAGATCTAGGTGTACAGTTCCGGATGTTGTCAAAATGAAAATGGTCTTTCGTCTAGAAATGGGTCAAAATTAGAAATGTGCATTTTGAAGATTTTGGCCATGGACTTGGTAATAAATTTTTTTTAAAATAAATCTTAGAACACCTAAGTTAATAGATTCTGAAAGCTTTATGAAAAAGCTCTTGATTTACATTCACAAATCATGTAAGATTCAAAGTTATTTTTATTTTCCTGAATTTACAAAGGAAATCGTTCCGCCGCTAACTTTATTTCAACGGATGCAGCTACAGTTAGCTCGGTAAGTGTGTTCAGAAGGCGTTTTATGACAGATTTTGGTGTACAGTTTCCGATGATGTCAAAATGAAAGTGGTCGTTCATATAGAAGTGGGTCAAAATTATTTTTTTTTACAAAGGAAATCGTTCCGCCGCTAACTTCATTTCAGCTGATGCAGCTACAGTTAGGTCGGTAAGTGGGTTCTGAAGACATTTTATGAAAGATCTAGGTGTACAGTTCCGGATGTTGTCAAAATGAAAGTGGTCTTTCGTCTAGAAATGGGTCAAAATTAGTGATGTCTATTTTGAAGATTTTGGCCACGGACATGGTAATAAATTAGTTAAAAAATAAATCTTAGAACACCTAAGTTAATAGATTCTGAAAGCTTTATGAAAAAGCTCTTGATTTATATTCACAAATCATGTAAGATTCAAAGTTATTTTTATTTTCCTGAATTTACAAAGGAAATCGTTCCGCCGCTAACTTTATTTCAACTGATGCAGCTACAGTTAGCTCGGTAAGTGTGTTCAGAAGGCGTTTTATGAAAGATTTTGGTGTACAGTTTCCGATGATGTCAAAATGAAAGTGGTCTTTCATATAAAAGTGGGTCAAAATTTTTTTTTTTTTACAAAGTAAATCCTTCCGCCGCTAACTTTATTTCAGCTGATGCAGCTACAGTTAGCTCGGTAAGTAGGTTCTGAAGGCATTTTATGAAAGATCTAGGTGTACAGTTCCGGATGTTGTCAAAATGAAAATGGTCTTTCGTCTAGAAATGGGTCAAAATTAGAGATGTGCATTTTGAAGATTTTGGCCATGGACTTGGTAATAATTTTTTTTAAAAATAAATCTTAGAACACCTAAGTTAATAGATTCTGAAAGCTTTATGAAAAAGCTCTTGATTTACATTCACAAATCATGTAAGATTCAAAGTTATTTTTATTTTCCTGAATTTACAAAGGAAATCGTTCCGCCACTAACTTTATTTCAACGGATGCAGCTACAGTTAGCTCGGTAAGTGTGTTCAGAAGGCGTTTTATGAAAGATTTTGGTGTACAGTTTCCGATGATGTCAAAATGAAAGTGGTCTTTCATATAAAAGTGGGTCAAAATTTTTTTTTTTTTACAAAGGAAATCATTCCGCCGCTAACTTCATTTCAGCTGATGCAGCTACAGTTAGCTCGGTAAGTCGGTTCTGAAGACATTTTATGAAAGATCTAGATGTACAGTTCCGGATGTTGTCAAAATGAAAGTGGTCTTTCGTCTAGACATGGGTCAAAATTAGTGATGTCTATTTTGAAGATTTTGGCCACGGACATGGTAATAAATTAGTTAAAAAATAAATCTTAGAACACCTAAGTTCATAGATTCTGAAAGCTTTATGAAAAAGCTTTTGATTTACATTCACAAATCATGTAAGATTCAATTTTATTTTCTGTTTCTGAATTTACAAAAGAAATCCTTCCGCCGCTAACTTTATTTCAACTGATGCAGCTACAGTTAGCTCGGTAAGTGGGTTCAGAAGGCGTGTTATGAACGATTTTGGTGTACAGTTTCCGATGATGTCAAAATGAAAGTGGTCTTTCATATAGAAGTGGGTCAAAAATATTTTTTTTTACAAAGAAAATCATTCCGCCGCTAACTTCATTTCAGCTGATGCAGCTACAGTTAGCTCGGTAAGTCGGTTCTGAAGACATTTTATGAAAGATCTAGATGTACAGTTCCGGATGTTGTCAAAATGAAAGTGGTCTTTCGTCTAGACATGGGTCAAAATTAGTGATGTCTATTTTGAAGATTTTGGCCACGGACATGGTAATAAATTAGTTAAAAAATAAATCTTAGAACACCTAAGTTCATAAATTCTGAAAGCTTTATGAAAAAGCTTTTGATTTACATTCACAAATCATGTAAGATTCAATTTTATTTTCTGTTTCTGAATTTACAAAAGAAATCCTTCCGCCGCTAACTTTATTTCAACTGATGCAGCTACAGTTAGCTCGGTAAGTGGGTTCAGAAGGCGTGTTATGAAAGATTTTGGTGTACAGTTTCCGATGATGTCAAAATGAAAGTGGTCTTTCATATAGAAGTGGGTCAAAAATATATTTTTTTTTACAAAGGAAATCATTCCGCCGCTAACTTCATTTCAGCTGATGCAGCTACAGTTAGCTCGGTAAGTCGGTTCTGAAGACATTTTATGAAAGATCTAGATGTACAGTTCCGGATGTTGTCAAAATGAAAGTGGTCTTTCGTCTAGAAATGGGTCAAAATTAGTGATGTCTATTTTGAAGATTTTGGCCACGGACATGGTAATAAATTAGTTAAAAAATAAATCTTAGAACACCTAAGTTAATAGATTCTGAAAGCTTTATGAATAAGCTCTTAATTTATATTCACAAATCATGTAAGATTCAAAGTTATTTTTATTTTCCTGAATTTACAAAGGAAATCGTTCCGCCGCTAACTTTATTTCAACTGATGCAGCTACAGTTAGCTCGGTAAGTGTGTTCAGAAGGCGTTTTATGAAAGATTTTGGTGTACAGTTTCCGATGATGTCAAAATGAAAGTGGTCTTTCATATAAAAGTGAGTCAAATTTTTTTTTTTTTTTACAAAGTAAATCGTTCCGCCGCTAACTTCATTTCAACTGATGCAGCTACAGTTAGCTCGGTAAGTGGGTTCTGAAGACATTTTATGAAAGATCTAGGTGTACAGTTCCGGATGTTGTCAAAATGAAAGTGGTCTTTCGTCTAGAAATGGGTCAAAATTAGAGATGTGCATTTTGAAGATTTTGGCCATGGACTTGGTAATAAATTTTTTTTAAAATAAATCTTAGAACACCTAAGTTAATAGATTCTGAAAGCTTTATGAAAAAGCTTTTGATTTACATTCACAAATCATGTAAGATTCAATTTTATTTTCTGTTTCTGAATTTACAAAAGAAATCCTTCCGCCGCTAACTTTATTTCAACTGATGCAGCTACAGTTAGCTCGGTAAGTGGGTTCAGAAGGCGTGTTATGAAAGATTTTGGTGTACAGTTTCCGATGATGTCAAAATGAAAGTGGTCTTTCATATAGAAGTGGGTCAAAATTATTTTTTTTTACAAAGGAAATCGTTCCGCCGCTAACTTCATTTCAGCTGATGCAGCTACAGTTAGGTCGGTAAGTGGGTTCTGAAGACATTTTATGAAAGATCTAGGTGTACAGTTCCGGATGTTATCAAAATGAAAATGGTCTTTCGTCTAGAAATGGGTCAAAATTAGTGATGTGCATTTTAAAGGTTTTGGCCATGGACTTGGTAATAAATTAGTTAAAAAATAAATCTTAGAACAACTAAGTTAATAGATTCTGAAAGCTTTTTGGAAAAGCTCTTGATTTACATTCACAAATCATGTAAGATTCAATTTTATTTTCTGTTTCTGAATTTACAAAAGAAATCCTTCCGCCGCTAACTTTATTTCAGCTGATGCAGCTACAGTTAGCTCGGTAAGTAGGTTCTGAAGGCATTTTATGAAAGATCTAGGTGTACAGTTCCGGATGTTGTCAAAATGAAAATGGTCTTTCGTCTAGAAATGGGTCAAAATTAGAAATGTGCATTTTGAAGATTTTGGCCATGGACTTGGTAATAAATTTTTTTTAAAATAAATCTTAGAACACCTAAGTTAATAGATTCTGAAAGCTTTATGAAAAAGCTCTTGATTTACATTCACAAATCATGTAAGATTCAAAGTTATTTTTATTTTCCTGAATTTACAAAGGAAATCGTTCCGCCGCTAACTTTATTTCAACGGATGCAGCTACAGTTAGCTCGGTAAGTGTGTTCAGAAGGCGTTTTATGACAGATTTTGGTGTACAGTTTCCGATGATGTCAAAATGAAAGTGGTCGTTCATATAGAAGTGGGTCAAAATTATTTTTTTTTACAAAGGAAATCGTTCCGCCGCTAACTTCATTTCAGCTGATGCAGCTACAGTTAGGTCGGTAAGTGGGTTCTGAAGACATTTTATGAAAGATCTAGGTGTACAGTTCCGGATGTTATCAAAATGAAAATGGTCTTTCGTCTAGAAATGGGTCAAAATTAGTGATGTGCATTTTAAAGGTTTTGGCCATGGACTTGGTAATAAATTATTTAAAAAATAAATCTTAGAACACCTAAGTTAATAGATTCTGAAAGCTTTATGAAAAAGCTCTTGATTTACATTCACAAATAATGTAAGATTCAAAGTTATTTTTATTTTCCTGAATTTACAAAGGAAATCCTTCCGCCGCTAACTTTATTTCAACTGATGCAGCTACAGTTAGCTCGGTAAGTGGGTTCAGAAGGCGTTTTATGAAAGATTTTGGTGTACAGTTTCCGATGATGTCAAAATGAAAGTGGCCTTTCATATAGAAGTGGGTCAAAAATATTTTTTTTTACAAAGGAAATCATTCCGCCGCTAACTTCATTTCAGCTGATGCAGCTACAGTTAGCTCGGTAAGTCGGTTCTGAAGACATTTTATGAAAGATCTAGATGTACAGTTCCGGATGTTGTCAAAATGAAAGTGGTCTTTCGTCTAGACATGGGTCTAAATTAGTGATGTCTATTTTGAAGATTTTGGCCACGGACATGGTAATAAATTATTTAAAAAATAAATCTCAGAACAACTAGGTTAATAGATTCTGAAAGCTGTATAAGAAAGCCCTTGGTTTATATTCTCAAATCATGTAAGATTGAACTTTATTTTTATTTTTCTGAATTTACAAAAGAAGTCGTTCCGCCGCTATCTTTATTTCAACTGATGCAGCTACAGTTAGCTCGGTAAGTGTGTTCAGAAGGCGTTTTATGAAAGATTTTGGTGTACAGTTTCTGATGATGTCAAAATGAAAGTGGTCTTTCATATAGAAGTGGGTCAAAAATATTTTTTTTTACAAAGAAAATCGTCCCGCCGCTAACTTCATTTCAGCTGATGCAGCTACAGTTAGCTCGGTAAGTGGGTTCTGAAGACATTTTATGAAAGATCTAGGTGTACAGTTCCGGATGTTGTCAAAATGAAAGTGGTCTTTCGTCTAGAAATGGGTCAAAATTAGTGATGTGCATTTTGAAGATTTTAGCCACGGACTTGGTAATAAATTAGTTAAAAAATAAATCTTAGAACACCTAAGTTAATAGATTCTGAAAGCTTTATGAAAAAGCTCTTGATTTACATTCACAAATCATGTAAGATTCAAAGTTATTTTTATTTTCCTGAATTTACAAAGGAAATCGTTCCGCCGCTAACTTTATTTCAACTGATGCAGCTACAGTTAGCTCGGTAAGTGGGTTTAGAAGGCGTTTTAAGAAAGATTTTGGTGTATAGTTTCCGATTATGTCAAAATGAAAGTGGTCTTTCATATAGAAGTGGGTCAAAATTACTTTTTTTACAAAGGAAATCATTCCGCCGCTATCTTCATTTTAGCTGATGCAGCTACAGTTAGCTCGGTAAGTCGGTTCTGAAGACATTTTATGAAGGATCTAGGTGTACAGTTCCGGATTTTGTCAAAATGAAAGTGGTCTTTCGTCTAGAAATGGGTCAAAATTAGTGATGTGCATTTTGAAGATTTTGGCCACGGACTTGGTAATAAATTAGTTAAAAAATAAATCTTAGAACACTTAAGTTAATAGATTCTGAAAGCTTTATGAAAAAGCTCTTGATTTACATTCACAAATCATGTAAGATTCAATTTTATTTTCTGTTTCTGAATTTACAAAATAAATCCTTCCGCCGCTAACTTTATTTCAGCTGATGCAGCTACAGTTAGCTCGGTAAGTAGGTTCTGAAGGCATTTTATGAAAGATCTAGGTGTACAGTTCCGGATGTTGTCAAAATGAAAGTGGTCTTTCGTCTAGAAATGGATCAAAATTAGTGATGTGCATTTTGAAGATTTTGGCCACGGACTTGGTAATAAATTAGTTAAAAAGTAAATCTTAGAACACCTAAGTTAAAAGATTCTGAAAGCTTTATGAAAAAGCTCTTGATTTACATTCACAAATCATGTAAGATTCAATTTTATTTTCTGTTTCTGAATTTACAAAGGAAATCGTTCCGCCGCTAACTTTATTTCAACTGATGCAGCTACAGTTAGCTCGGTAAGTGGGTTCAGAAGGCGTTCTATGAAAGATTTTGGTGTACAGTTTCCGATGATGTAAAAATGAAAGTGGTCTTTCATATAGAAGTGGGTCAAAATTATTATTTTTTACAAAGGAAATCGTTCCGCCGCTAACTTGATTTCAGCTGATGCAGCTACAGTTAGCTCGGTAAGTGGGTTCTGAAGGCATTTTATGAAAGATCTAGGTGTACAGTTCCAGATGTTGTCAAAATGAAAGTGGTCTTTCGTCTAGAAATGGGTCAAAATTAGTTATGTGTAGGTATTTAGAATATTTCAGCCATTGACTCTGCGATGAACTATTAAAAAAAAACTTAGAATACCTATATTGGTGGATTCTGAAAGCTTAAAATAAAAGCTCTCGATGTAAATTTTCATTTTATGTAAGTTATGTAATTTTCTTTTGTTGAAATGAGTTTACAAAATCGTTCCGCCGCTAACTTCATTTCAGCTGATGCAGCTACAGTTAGCTCGGTAAGTGGGTTCTGAAGGCGTTTTATGAAAGATCTTGGTGTACAGTTCCGGATGTTATCAAAATGAAAGTGGTCTTTCGTCTAGAAGTGGGTCAAAATTAGTTATGTGTATTTGGAATATTTCAGCCATTGACTCTGCAATGAACTATTAAAAAAAATACTTAGAAAACCTAGATTGGTGGATTCTGAAAGCTTAAAATAAAAGCTCTCGACGTAAATTTTCAGTTTATGTAAGTTATGTAATTTTCTTTTGTTGAAATGAGTTTACAAAATCGTTCCGCCGCTAACTTCATTTCAGCTGATGCAGCTACAGTTAGCTCGGTAAGTGGGTTCTGAAGGCGTTTTATGAAAGATTCTGATGTACAGTTTCTGATGATGTCAGTTAGACAGTGGTCTACTGCCCGGAAGTTGGTCAAATTGATAAATTATGTCTAGAATCTTTAGGGCGCTGACTATTATCCATCGTTAAAACTTTGATTATCAAATAAAGTAAGTTTTTTTAACACAATAATGCAAGCTTTTGTCTATAGCTTTTACAAGTAATAGACTTGAAGCGTTTTATTGACTAGAAAGTAGGATTTTCTTTGTTTGATAAGCACAAAATTCTACGACCAGTCACGATGCATGTTTTTCAGCTATATAGTAAAATTTATGATGAAATGTAATTAATAGTATTAATGATATTCAACTTTTCCTTAAACTAATGTACTTACGCTCTTTTTAATGACGAAAAAAAACGTTGAAAATATCGACTTCTTAATTTGGTCGGGTTATCGTTCGCCGATAACTTTGGCCGATAACTTCACACCGGTAGAAACTTTTCATTATTTTAGTTTAAGAAAGGTGTACTTACATCTTCAATCCTTTCTTCTAGATCTTAGAACTTGTGTGCACTGTGCAGCATTGCATTTTGTATCTCTGGGTTCCGAGAGGCTCATGAATCTCCCTGTAGGTGTAGGCGAACAGGGGATGCTGAGTTATATATTTGGCTAGCATTTTCTTGTGCGCCGAAGCATCGACTGAAATTAAACATATTCATGACAAAACCAGTTAATGATCAAACGAACTATAACTTTTTCTATAAATAAATTAGAGAAACTTACATTTTGGGTGGCATTTCCTTTAGTTTACACAGCAAATCAGTATTTTTCTTCGACTTGGTTTGTATTTTCACTAAATTCACTGAATCATGCGCGTACGCGATGCTTGTCAATGTCAAGTGAATTGTCAGTTGAGAAAACACGATTATCCGTGCATGTTATAATGTAAGTCAATTTGTATAAAGCTGTCACTCATTTAAACATTTTTCAATTTGGAAGTGTAGTAATAAAACTAACTATTCGTTTTCAAACATCGTCCGACACACGTCCGACATTTTAATAAAGCCAGGCATTAAATGGATTTTTCATAAACTCTAGGCATAGACAATCGTGGTCACTTACGAATGATAGTGGATAACTTTATACGATATCGACGTGGTATTCTTATCGTAGCCCGTAACCATGTTCAGCAAAACGATAAAAATACGACTATCGTTAAAAGACGACAGTAGATTCCACGCGCAATATGATATAACCTTGCTAAGCCCGCAGGCTATACAATATAGCAAGCCAAATTGCTATTTAGTAAACACATCTTTGATTATCAGAGTACACCGGTGAGAGGTCTACATTTTTGCTAAATAGTCCATTTTCTAGACTCGATATCTGTTTGTATTTTGACATCGGCGTACATTACCGAGCCCAAGTACTTACAATGCTGTAGATATTTTTTATATGATGTTTCATTTATGGAGGTCGTGCAAGTTCGTTTAATGTCAAAAAGTTACAACCAAATATGGGTGCATGTATACACACTACTCTAAATACAAGTGCCTGGAGTAAAATTTATAAAAGCGGATTGAAAAAAAAAACAGTTTTGTTGGTTTGGATATTCATTAACAATCACTTCGTTCTAAATAAGTACATGCATAATTGCATAGCAGGTAGTTTTACTGGAGGTGGCGGTTTAATGATTAAAGAAGGATAAATAATTAATGGGTTTCACAGGGGATGACTTTTCCTTAATTTCCATTGGCTGGTTGTTGCTGGGCGGGCTGCGTTTCACAGGATACGCCAAAGCTGAATTTGGCGTAGTCTCCTAACAGTTGCTGTTTTGCGGTGCCGATATATTATAAGAATTCCGAATAATTTATTTTAGACTAAAGAAATTTCTTCATATTTTTTAAATGGGGCATGAAACTGGGCGAAGTTCGAAATTTGATGTCCTGATAATCGTCTCCAAGTTTCTGTCAGTTGTCAGGATGTGTGGAGACAAATATATGATTTAAATATATTTTTTTTTTTATTTAATTTAAGCGGAGACTCATGGACATATGCATACTTCCAATTCTCACCTACGGTGCACAAACTTGGTCCTTGACGGCGTATCAGAGGTCCAAACTAGGGGTTTGCCAGCGAGCTATGGAGCGCAGCATATTAGGTGTGAAATTAATGGATCGTATCCGGAACACCACGCTGCGCTCCAGAACAAAAATAGTCGACGTAGCTCGGAAAGCGGCCAAGCTAAAGTGGGACTGGGCTGGTCATGTCTGCCGAATGCCGAGTGAGCTGTGGGCCAAGATCGCCACAGAGTGGCAGCCCAGCTCAAAACGAGGAATTGGCAGACCACGTCGGCGATGGCGAGACGAGTTAGACTCCTTTTTAAGGGAATGGCCAGAGACTGCACAGGATCGGGAAGACTGGAAAAAGTGGGGGGAGGCCTTTGCCCAGCAGTGGGACATTATAGGCTCCCAATAATAATAATAATAATAATAATTTAATTTATTTATCATAAAGTACACAACACTTTTATAAACATTATATTCCTCGCCAAACTGCAATTGCAGTTTGTTGGCGAGATCGCGCTCATCTTCACAGACATACATATTATGCTATGCACTAAATACAAAACTTAACTTAACAACTAAATTCAGGTATATTTTAGGTACAGTTTAAATGTTAGGGTATATTATCCAATAACGTATTTTTTAACTCAGTTTTAAATTTAGCCCTACTACATTTATTTTCTTCCCTTAGGTAGTTAATTTCGTTATACAATTTTGGTATCAAAAACAAATCAGTTCTTTTGCCATAATAGTTTTTAGCAGTATTTTGTACAATTTTTTTAAGCCTTATGCTCTTTGTTCTATATCTACTTTGTTTCAACACCTTAAATTTATCATCAAAACAATTTTCTACTGCTATCAAGTATTGCACCTTTTGATGTATAGGAAGTATTTTACATATCTTGTACAATTTGTCGTTATTCCCTTTAAGCCTATTTTTAATTTTTTTATTAACTAGGTATTTCATAGATCTTAACTGTATTTTTTTAATTTCGTCTAAATAAGTAGGATCATCGAGAAATATAGGGAATTTAAAAGGCCTCTATATCTTGCATTCATTGATTACAAAAAAGCCTTTGATACAATCACACATAATAACATCTGGAAAGCTTTGCAGCTGAACAACGTCCACCCTATCTACATTAAAATCTTACAAAATGTATATTCGAGAAGCACAAGTCGAGTGAAACTAGACAGGGCTGGCCCAGCAATAAATATTAGAAGAGGAGTGAAACAAGGAGACCCAATTTCGCCCAAGCTTTTTATTGCTGTGCTCGAACTAGCCTTCAATCAGCTGAATTGGGACCGACATGGCATATTTGTCAACCACCGGCGCTTGACACACCTCCGCTTTGCAGACGATATTATTTTATTTGCAGAATCAAGTCGCAAATTGGAGTACATGATCAACGACCTAAACAAAGCAAGCCAAAATATAGGACTAGAGATGAACTTTGACAAGACCAAAGTTATGACAAACAGTTTAAAAACGCCCATCAAAGTCTGTCAAATTAACATAGAACATGTAGACTCATATATTTACCTTGGCAAAATGATATCTTTTGACCCAAACAGTGGCCCTGATGAAATCAAGCGTAGAATAAACTTATCGTGGAAAAAGTTCTGGGCACTGAAAGAAATCTTTAAAAGCGATATGCCTTTATCAATTAAGAAAAAAGTTATGGACAGCTGTATTTTACCCTGCCTCACTTATAGCTCGCAAACATGGCCACTGACTAATAATAGCAAGCAGGGCATACGTTCATGTCAATCAGCCATGGAAAGGTCAGTACTAAAAATCAGAAGAATAGACAAAGTACGCAACGTGATAATTAAGGAAAAAACCAAATTCATAGACTTTTTAGTACAGGCACTAAAGCTAAAATGGAGATGGGCAGGCCATCTGGCAAGACTGCAGGATGGTCGTTGGACGAAAGCAGCTACGGTGTGGCTCGGACCCACAGGAAAGCGCGGCAGAGGCAAGCCGCGCACGCGCTGGTCAGACGACCTTACGGCGGTCGCTGGCCCAAACTGGATAGCGACAGCTTCAGACAGAGAGCTCTGGAAAACCTTGGAGGAGGCCTATACCCTATAAAAAAGGGGTCCTCATTCATTCTTTTTATCTTTATTTATTTTGTAAATTATCATATTATTTGTGTAACGATGTTGAGAAATTAAAGGCTTTTTTATTTATTTATTTATAAGTATGAAAAGTTCGACCATAAACACTTAGACCATAATTAATGATTGAGTCCACTAACGCGTAATAAACAACGAGCATTGTCTTTTTATTAATGAATCTAATTAAGTGATATAACTTGCTTAGGACTGAACGGAGTTTAGAACAAACTGCAGTAACATGTGTTTTCCAGTTAAAATTGTTATCTACATGCATACCTAAATACTTGTATGTACTAACATATTCTAAAGGTTCACAGCTACAGCTATAGATATTATTTATTCGGTTGTGCAGACATTCGTACCCGTGACCTATAATTAAATACTCATTGTAATTAACAGTTTTCGCCTTACGATTGTATGGGGAATATATATGCATACACTTCGTTTTTGATAAATTGATAATCATACCGTTATCGTGGGCCCATTTCACTACATTGTCAAGGTCACTTTGAATGTTATTATGGGCTACCGATATATCTGTATCTGAAGCTAGTAAGCACATATCGTCCGCGTACATAAATACTTTACATTTGCTCACGACGTTTACAACACTGTTGACAAGCATTAGATAGCCGACAGGGCCGTACACCGAGCCGGTCGGCACCCCGAGCGTGACGTCACACTCCGCGCCCGTGGCGCCGGCGATGCTCGTGCGTATGGTCCTGCCCGCTAAATGGCTGCGGAACCAGTCGTTGACGGGGCCAGCAATGCCACACTCACTCATGGCCTGGAGTAGCACTTCATGTTCTAATGTATCAAAAGCCTTTTTATAATCTATAAAAAGTGTGAGAACTTGCTTACCGTCGTTCAAACAGCTGTTAATTTCATCTGAGAAGTGTGCCAGAGCTGTCCCCGTGCTTCGACCCCGCCTGAACCCGTGCTGCGCGTCCGTAAGTACATTGTGTTTCTCCAGAAAACCTGATATTTGTCCGACGACCACCTTCTCAACAATTTTATTAATTACCGGCAAAATTGCTATAGGCCTATAATTCGTGTATTCCAAGTGATTTCCATTTTTGTAAATAGGTCTTATAACGGATTTTTTCAAGTTTTCTGGGTAAACACCTTTTGATATACCTATAGTATTGCATAAAATTAAAAAAAATATTCTCTGCTTGCATATCAGCCCACCCATTTCTCTCTTTTTCCATGCGTGTAATAACTTTAGTCCAACGAAGCATATTGAGCTCATTTAAATGCAGCCTTTGTGTATCGTCTTCCCGCACGCGTCAACAAACCAGGCCGCGTAGCCAAGATGCCGATCGCTTACGCTTCGTAGCGATCGAAACGCAACTGTCACTGTCGCACTACTATGGAAGAGTGATAGAGAGACATAATGCTTTTCGTTGTCGAAGCGATAGCGATTGTAACCTTGGCTAGGCCGGCTGGCTATATAATATAGCAGGCCAAATTGCGATTTCGTAAACACATCCTTAAGAATCAGCATCTTAGATTATCAAAGTAAACCGGTGAGAGGTCTCCATTTTGCTTTATAGTCCTTTTTCTAGACTCGATATCTGTTTGTATTTTGGCATCGGCGTACATTACCGAGCCCAAGTACTTACAATGCCGTAAATATTTTTTATATGATGTCTCATTTATGGAGGTCGTGCAGGTTTGCTTATTGACAAAAATGTTACAACCAAATATGGGTGCATGTTTACATACCACTCTAAATACATGTGCCTGGAGTAAAACTTATACAAGCTGACTGAAAAAAAATTACAGTTTTGATGGTTTGGATATTCATTATCAATCATTTCGTTCTTAATATGTTCATGAATATTTGCATAACAGGTAGTTTTACTGGAGGTGGTGGTTTAATATTTAAAGAAGGATAAATAATTAATGGGTTTAACAGGGGATGCCTTTTCATTATTTTCCATTGACTGGTTGTTGCTGGGCGGGCTCTAAGCTTAATTTAGCGTAGTTTCCTCACATTGGCCGTTTTGCGGTGACCGATATAAGAATTCCGAATAATTTAATTTAGAATGTAGAATTCTTCAAAGTTTTGGAATTGGGCGAAGTTTAAATTTTGATTTACTGATAATCAACTCCGAGTTTCTATCAGTTATCAGGATGAGTTGAGACAAATATATGATTGAACGATATTGTAAATGGACAAAGTTAAGAATCTTCTTCTCTGCTTGCCATAACAGCACACCCGTTTCTCACTTTGCCCATGCGTGTAAGAACTTCAGTCCCCCAAAGCATTTTGAGCTCATTTAAATGCAGCTTCTGTGTATAATTTTCCCGCACGGGCTAGAAATCCAGGCTATATAATATAGCAAGCCAAATTGTGGTCTCGTAAACCCTCCCCTTAAATTCGGCATCTTTGATTCGCAGAGTATACCGGTGAGAGATCTCCATTTTTGCCATCTAGTCCTTTTTCTAGACACGATGTCTGTCTGTATTTTGGCATCGGCGTACATTACCGAGCCCAAGTTTCGCGGTGACTGATATAGTAAATCCGAATAATTTAGTTTAGACTGTAGAAATTTCTTCATATTTTTGAAACTGGGCGATGTTCGAAATTTGATGTACTGATAATCAGCTCCGAGTTTCTGTCAGTTGTCAGGATGTGTTGAGACAAATATATGATTAAAATATATAGTAAATGCACAAAATTAAAAATCTTATTCTCTGCTTGCCTAATCAGCCCAACCATTTCTCACTTTTTCCATGCGTGTAATAACTTCAGTCCAACGAAGCATTTTGAGCTTATTTAAATGCAGCTTCTGTGTATCGTCTTCCCGCACGCGTCAACAATCAAGGCTATAAAATATAGCAAGCCAAATTGCTTTTTCGTAAACACATCTTTGATTATCAGAGTACACCGGTGAGAGGTTTACATTTTTGCTAAATAATCCATTTTCTAGACTCGAAATCTGTTTGTATTTTGGCATCGCCGTACAGTACCGAGCCCAAGTACTTACAATGCTGTAGATATTTTTTACATGATGTTTCATTTATGGAGGTCGTGCAGGTTTCTTTAATGTCAAAAAGTTACAACCAAATATGGGTGCATGTATACACACTACTCTAAATACAAATGCCTGGAGTAAAACTTATACAAGTTGATTGAAAAAAAAAATACAGTTTTGTTGGTTTGGATATTCATTATCAATCACTTCGTTCTAAATAAGTACATGCATAATTGCATAGCAGGTAGTTTTACTGGACAGCATGGAGGTGGCGGTTTAATGGTTAAAGAAGGATAAATAATTAATGGGTTCCACAGGGGATGACTTTCCCTTATTTTCCATTGACCGGTTGTTGCTGGGCGGGCTGGTTTTCACAGGGGACGCCAAAGCTGAATTTGGCGTAGTCTCCTTACAGTTGCTGTTTTGCGGTGACCGATATATTATAAGAATTCCTAATAATTTATTTGAGACTGCAGAAATTTCTTCATATTTTTGAAATGGGGCCTAGTTCGAAATTTGATGTCCTGATAATCGTCTCCAAGGTTCTGTCAGTTGTCAGGATGTGTTGAGACAAATATATGATTAAAATATACCTATAGTAAATGCACAAAATTAAAAATCTTATTATCTGCTTGCCATATCAGCCCACCCATTTCTCACTTTTTCCATGCGTGTAATAACTTTAGTCCAACGAAGCATATTGAGCTCATTCAAATGCAGCCTTTGTGTATCGTCTTCCCGCACGCGTCAACAATCCAGGCTATATAATATAGCAGGCCAAATTGCGATTTCGTAAACACATCCTTAAGAATCAGCATCTTTGATTATCAGAGTACACCGGTGAGAGGTCTCCATTTTGCTTTATAGTTCTTTTTCTAGACTCGATATCTGTTTGTATTTTGGCATCGGCGTACATTACCGAGCCCAAGTACTTACAATGCTGTAGTTATTTTTTATATGATGTGTCATTTATGGAGGTCGTGCAGGTTTGTTTATTGACAAAAATGTTACAACCAAATATGGGTGCATGTTTACATACCACTCTAAATACATTGTAATGTAGTAAACAACTACATTTAGTGTTTAACAGTAACTTCATGGATTGCTGCGACATAATGCATATTGCTTGTATCAGCGATAAAATACATGTATATATACGCATAAGCGAATAGAATAAATGGAATTATTGTACTAGACACCGAGCCTATCACTTCTAACCCTCTCCAGTCACCCTACAACGATCCTGTTAGTACATGGCGACCCTGCCCAACGCGTACCAGTGAAGAATCTTCAGTGAAGTCAAGCATCAAGAATCAAGAAACCGAAGCCGAGTTAAGAAGAAAGAAGAGCAATTACGAAGAAAAATGGCCACGAAACAAGTAAACATCACGGTCGAGGGCGACGACATCACGATGACCTGCCCCGTGCAGTACCAACAGTCGATAAGGGTGACTGTGAATAATGATGGAAGCAGGAAAGTGGAGGTGACACTAAATGCCACCTTCACCGTGAACATTCCCATGGCCCCAGACAGATCATGTAGAGTAACGGAGACAACCGACACGTCACCGGCACCACCGCCAACACCAAGCGCGACGACAACGCCCGATGCCCCGCAACACCCATCGCAACCACAACCACAGCCGCAATGCCCATTGCCCAATTGTAATGGCATATTGGCCAATTCCCCAGCACAGCCACGATCGCAGCGACAGTGCCCGTCGCAGCCACCAGGGACCACCGCAAGACCAGTAGCAGTCGTAGAACCGCTGCCACCAAGGTACCAGCCACTCCGGCCCCACTACATCCCGCAACGGCACGAAAGGAGCCCACCACGAGGACGAGGAAGAGGATGGCGACGGACGGTAACGCAGCTGTAACGGTTAATAGTAGATTTTTTTTTTGTTAATTATCAAAATGTAGAGGTAAATCATGTTAATTTTTTTTTTCTCTTTTTCTTAAGATATCGCTGACTAAATACGGATAACATGCGTAATTCTAGTGTCACACGTAAAATGCATAAAATATAACAACTCGTTTTCATTACTTAAAAAACTATATAATTAAACTCTCAGCCGATTACATTCATTTTTGCAGTGTCGAATGTAGTCCATCGCAATAAATTTCACAATATCCGTCGCACGCGCCACCGTTCGACCGCGCGCGTCAGCTGAAATTTAACTAGGTCGCGTGACTTCGCCGCGAATTAACATTATTTATTTAATCATTGAATGAAATATGATACTCACATTTAGAAATTTCCTTAGCAACAAATTTTTTATTACAATTAACTTATCGATGAAAAGTTATGTTCTATGAAATTATTGGATTAGCTACCCAGTGATTAAATATGAAATAACTAAATAAATACGTAATTTCATTAAGCTTGGAAACAATAATTAAAATAACTATTTCACCAAAAATACACTTAGGAACGGTATAGCACTTAATAATCGTTGAATACAGATAGGTTAGCATTGCGTAACTAGTCCTTTTTGTTAGATAAAATCAACAATTTGGAGACGAGGTCTTAAATAGTTTCTGCAAACGTGGAGGCACATCAAAGTTATATGACCTCATACAGCTAGAGCACAAGTCCTTCATACTTGATCATGGTGAGAACAACCGTATTCCTCCGTGAAAGATGTAGGAGACCCTTTTTGTCTTAATGTAGATGTGCCTAGGTACAGGATATCCCTAAAGGATAGGCCTGATATGCCGTGTTTTTTTTTAAGGGTGACCATGCCCTAGGGAACGATTCCCATGAATTTGTGTACGCACAGAGGCGTAGCACAAGGTATTGTAGGGTGACCATACCCACACTTGTAGGGTGACCATGCCCACATTTTATTGTTTAGGAGCATTGGACTCCGACCGGCATTAGTTAAAACATTATATTATAGCTATCGTTGAGGCATACCAAAACGGAATGAAAATACAAAACCAAGCATCAAAGTAACATTGTAACATTAAAACGTGATAACATTAGACAAGTATACTTCTTTCCAAATAAAATCTTCTTAAAACAATATTATCATATCTCTAATACATTACCTTTCACAATGACACTAGAAAGAGCAAAAAGTTTGAACCACGAATAAATTTTTTTTTAATTATTTTACCTGTCTAAAAGACAATCAGATCAAATAACTTCTTAAATTTTTTTTAACAAATGTAAGCAAGTAACATGCATTATTTATTTTTTTCTCCTGCCACCCCGGGGGGGAAACGGACTTTCGGGGGAGGTGTAATGTAGTAAACAACTACATTTAGTGTTTAACAGTAACTTCATGGATTGCTGCGACATAATGCATATTGCTTGTATCAGCGATAAAATACATGTATATATACGCATAAGCGAATAGAATAAATGGAATTATTATACTAGACACCGAGCCTATCACTTCTAACCCTCTCCAGTCACCCTACAACGATCCTGTTAGTACAACATGTGCCTGGAGTAAAACTTATACAAGCTGACTGAAAAAAAATTACAGTTTTGATGGTTTGGATATTCATTATCAATCATTTCGTTCTTAATGGGTACATGAATATTTGCATAACAGGTAGTTTTACTGGAGGTGGTGGTTTAATATTTAAAGAAGGATAAATAATTAATGGGTTTAACAGGGGATGCCTTTTCATTATTTTCCATTGGCTGGTTGTTGCTGGGCGGGCTCTAATTCGCGTAATCTTTGAAATATTTTTTCTAGATTGTTAATATGCTCTTGAAGGGAAGTGGAAAAGACTAAAATGTCGTCCAGGTAAACTAGACATATGGAATTTTGTAGGCCTTTACATTATCCATTACGCGCTGGAATGTTGACGGCGCGTTTTTTGTTCCCATAGGCATCCGAAGAAATTCAAAGTGCCCGTTTTCTACGTTAAAACCAGTGTTGTGAATGTCTGAAGGATGCATCTCTACTTGGTAAAAACCGCTGGCCAAATCTAAAGTTGTAAAGTATTGGCATTTACCCAATTTGTCCAATATATCGTTTATGTTAGGAATAGGATACTTGTCGTCTATAGTTTTGGCATTTAGTTTCCGAAAATCTATAACTAACCTCCATTTTACTTTTCCACAAGCGTCCGCTTTTTTCGGGACGACCCAGATGGGTGCACTCCAGGCTGATGTTGACGGTCGAATTATTCCCTGTTCTAACATTTTTGCAATTTGAGATTTAACTTCCTCCCTATGAATTTGTGGGTATCTATACGTCTTCGAATAAATAGGTATTTCATCTGTCGTTTTTATGCGGTGCTTTATTTTATTAGTAAACGTAAGTGGTTCATCTTCAACATAAAATACGTCGGCATATTTGGTACAAAGTTGTTTTAAATTAGCTGTTTCCTCTGTATTCAAATGATCTGTGCGCAATCGAGACAATACGTGATCGACACGTGAGAATTGTTGTGAGTCACCGCTACGGTAACACTCGGTCTCCGAATTGAATAACTCAACGCTAATCGGCTGAGTTAGCGTGAATATCATGTCGCGTGAGAAATTATTGCAAATTTCGACAGTGCTTTTGTTATTGTTTGCAGTACTTATGCAATTACTTACAATGCAATTGCAAAGTACCTGTTGTTCCACGAATATATCACCACTTGGTATGTTTACTGGTACTTCTATTAGTTGTGACGAATTTGCCGGTACTATTGTTTCAAGTAAATTGACATTTCCGGAGGTATACATATATATGGGGTTGGTAGACAATGGAGTTATCAACTGACGGGTTCTGTAACTTATATCAGCTTGCCATAAATCAAGCAAATCGGACCCAATAAGGCCATCCAAATAATTGTGAAATTTGTACACAAATAACTTCAATGGTTCGCCATTGTTAAGTTCCGGGAAAGAAGGTATTGTTACCGAGTACTTGTTGACAGTTGAAGCATGTACGTTTGTGACAATAAATGGATCGTATTGTAATGAGCATTGAGCGTAAAATTGCTTGACAGCCTTGGGGCTAAGAAAACTTTTATTTGCACCAGTGTCGATTAGTATTTTAAGAGCGCTATTACATTTCGGCGTTGAGCGAGTTTAGGTATTTTACGCGCTGCGGCAGGCCGTGCGAGCTCAGTACGCCGATCCCTTCTACCACACTCGCACTACAATGATGGATTAAACATTCTTGATCCTTCGCGAAGCATATTGAAATCAACCATAACAACACTAACTGTACTTAACTTTTAAAGTTCTAAAACTGTTATTTGGTAAGTACGAAAATACTAAATGCAGTGCAAATGTACATAGGGGCTGTTCATAAATTACGTCATCTATTTTTGACGATTTTTGACCCCCCCTCCCCTCAAATCATCCAAAAATCAAGCTTCGGATGAATCTGTTTCCTCCTACGTCATGTTACCATCATCCGATGTCCAGACCCCCCCCCCCCCCCCCACTCCTCCCATTTGAAACGACGTAATTTATGAATAGCCCCATACTTGTACTTATGAAGGTATATTACTCGAAAGAAATTATAGGTACCTACTCGCTTATTTACATGTTTCGTCATTGCATTTGGTACCTATAGGTTGTAAAGTTTGTATCAACGAGGGTTTAAAAACGAACTGGTACTGAGGATCTGATGATGATTAAGGTGGTCACGGATACCAATCAACCATGTAGTAACATGATTAGGCTCGTTTGATTCGTCTCAACAAGATCTTTGACACTGAAGATACACAGGGTCTGATGATGGAGCTGGAAGGTGGCCACGGGTACCAGTCTATCATGTAACTAAACAACTTCGTGTTTGGGCTCGTTTGATTCGTCTCAACAAGATCTTTGACACAAGACAGTACTCAGGGTCTGATGATGGAGCTGGAAGGTACCATTACCAATCAACCATGCAACTAAACCACATCGTGTTTAGGATCGTTTGATTCGTCTCAACAAGATCTTTGACACTAGGTGATACTCAGAGTCTGATGATGGAGCTGGAAGGTGGTCACCGGTACCAATCAACCATGCAACTAAACCACTTCGTGTTTAGGCTCGTTTTATTCGTTTCAACAAGATCTTTGACACAAGATAGTACTCAAGGTCTGATGTTGGAGCCGGAAGGTGGTCACCGGTACCAATCAACCATGCAACTAAACCATTTCGTGTTTAGGCACGTTTTATTCATCTCAACAAGATCTTTGACACAAGGTAGTACTCAGGGTCTGATGATGGAGCGCGAAGGTGGCGACGGGTACCTGTCTATCATCATCAGCTCCATCATCAGACCCTGAGTAGTATCTTGTGTCAAACATCTTATTGCGACGAATCAAACGAGCCCAAACACGAAGTGGTTCAGTTACATGGTAGACTGGTACCCGTGGCCACAGTCCAGCTCCATCATCAGACCCTGAGTACTAACTTGTGTCAAAGATCTTGTTGCGACGAATCGAACGAAGCCAAACACGAAGTGGTTTAGTTGCATGGTTGATTGGTACCGGT